>NC_065901.1:11507018-11808422 GCF_905147045.1 Nymphalis io
ATGAAATCGAATAAGTGAAAGGACTTTCTTTATTACATGCGGAAGATCAGCATTTATCATGTTATTTGTATGCATTTGTATCATATATGTGTATTTTTTACATTCCTTGCATTTTGTTACCACTTACGACCTAAACTTCTCGATTAATTAATATTATTTTTGTTATCTATTGGTAGGCGACGAGCAAATGGGTCACCCGATGGTTAGTGGTCAAAACCACCCATAGACAAAACTGTAAGAAACAATACCCATATGTATGATAACAATACCCATGTAAGAAATATTACCCATTCCTTACATCGCCAATACGCCACCTACCTTCGGAAAGTTGTCAGCTCCCTTGTGCCACCACCACATATGGGCCACCTGATGGTAAGTGATCACCAACGCACCTAGACATTGGCATTGTAAGAAATTTTAACCATCGCTTGCATCACCAATGCGCCACCAACCTTGGGAACTAAGATCTTATGTCTCTTGAGCCTGTAATTACACTGGCTCACTAACCCTTCAAACCGGAACACAACAATACCAAGTACTGCTGTTTTGCGGTAGAATATCTACAATGGCTTACTCATTTATCACGTGTTAAGCCAAAACACAACAATACTAAGTACATTGTTGTTTATCGGTAGAATATCTGAATGGGTGGTACATACGCAGACGGGCTTATTAGATCCAATTTTTTGCAACGTATTAAGAAATATGGGATATTAAAAACTATTAAGATCATCAGAAATAAAGGAACTAATTCATAACATGACATGTCATCCCTAAATTATAGTAAGTTATGTCCCTATGTTCCCTATGTAAATACTATATATTTTTATAACGTTATCAAAGCTTTTATATAATATAAAAATAATATTATATTTAACGTTACAGACGTAGACGGGTATAATTTAAATTTGTAAATGACGTAATGCAGACACACGATGTGCAAACCGAAACAGTAGGTAGGTTATATGAAAATTTAATTTGAACTTATCTCATAGCTAGATTTGGGTACATCCAAAAATATTTATTGATTATTATAGATGTTGCTTAGGATATTTTCTTTATATATAAAAAAAAAATATATGGAGTAAAATAATCTGCTAAAAAGCATATATTTGTAAGATTATTAAGTATTATGTGTCATATTTACTAGAAAAATTGGCAGAAAAGGACGGAACATCCATGGTATTTCTGCAACGTGCTCTTTTAATTATAATTAAAAGTTTACCCTTATCTAAAACTCGCTCTCTGAATTTTTAATAAGCTGACCATGTTGTATTTATATATTTAAATGAGTGTTATGATGCAACAAAAATTTTTTTACGAATATGAATGCCCGGAAATACGCTCAGCAATACGAGTATATTGAAGTTGTTTATTATATGAACGACATAGGTATGTTTTTATTAATTTCCTTATTGTCAGTATATTTCTGTTGAAAATGACTTCAACAGATGGTGTTAGAGGTATACAAAAATTCTGAGCTATTTTTTGCAATATAGAAAATTATCTATAATTATTGATAAATTCAAACAGATCTACGAGGGATTGTTAAATTGTCAAAACAAGGGCTTCTACCCGTTATCGGGGCAGTTAGGGTCAGTCAATTAGGTCTTTTTAAAATCATCACGACCTAATCTTATTCCAATAACGTGCCTCTAGTTTTTAGAATGTCTTATTAATAGTGTATTTTGAAAGCTTTTGCACTCATAATCAAAATTTCATAAAGAAAAAAGAAAAAAATAACTCCATAAAACAATGTTACATACGTATTCGCTTGATCGAGGCCTTTTTTCACGCTGGAAAAACGCATTACGCGATTCCCCCACGGGAACGGTTAAGGGGTATGTGGGGCTCGTCGATGTCCGAGGCGCCGAGTGCGCCCCGAACATCGGAATACCTACTAAAAAACCAGCAGTACCCTTTCCGTCTTAACGAGGAGCGCCGCGGGATCGCTTGCGCATGCTACCGCGACACTCTGACGGACGGCTTATGCAGGTCTAGGGGGAATACCAGGGTACTGAGAACTCCTCTAGTCCTGGCGACACCTATTGCGGCGGAGGGAGAAGGTGCGCCTAGCGCCTCTTTCTTCTCCCAGATCTTCTTCGGCGGAGAAGGTCTGCAGCGGCATTCTCTCCTCGCTCCCGCTCCGCGGCCTTCTTCTGCGACATCACACTTTCACAGAAGGAGACCATTTGCGACCAGCACTCCTCGCTTCCGAGCATCACATATAGAGCGAAGTTATAGAGACATACGGAGAGGCACTTGCTGACTCCTCGACATCTCAAACTTTTTCAACCACGTTTGGGCTTTCTTAGCAAGTTTCCCTATTATATATAATATTCCCTATGTATTTGGGCTACATAGTGCCCAGCTATTCTAAATTGATTTCCTAATTCAAAATGTTTCACTATAAAGTGACAAGCCGATTTAACCAGAACTTTAATCTAAATAAAATATTATCGCGACTATTATATTTACTGGTAATCCCAAGACACGCTAAACTGGGCTCGTGCGTAGATTATGCATTACTACTTTTAAACAAATAGACAATGTTTCAAAACCGTAGTCTGTATTATATCTTAAGATGCTCAATTGTGAACTGGCTCCAATTTGTTTGTCAAAAAATGTGAATAGATACATTTTATATATAATATACATAATTATAATAGACATAGGTCTATTTTTCTGAAATTTCATAGCCTTTTCTTTAAAAATCAAGGATTTTTTTTTTTGAAAACAAAGTTCCCTTGTCCCTAAAATTCCTTCCTTCGCACTAACCTATTGTGTAAAAGAAACCCGTATGTATGTATGTCTATATATATATATACATACATACATACGGGTTTCTTCATACATGCATACATATATGTATGTATGTATATATATAATTAGGCTCATGACTTTTATACATCCTCTCTTGCTGTGTTGCTGCACCTGACAGGATCCATAATGGTCTCTTTGTAAGCTTACGACCAAAGAACCTATTTTGAAATACAATAAATTATTGTTGTAACCGCCTGTGAACGAAATACACATGTAGCAGAATTTCAGTGAAATTAGACACATGCAGGTTTCCTTACGATGTTTTCCTACACCGTCACCATAAATTATTGAGTATATATTATTTGTTATTGACAGGTTAAATACAGAAATCATTGCTGTGTTATTTGCAAATCTACTTCCTCCTTAGCAATATCCCACGATGTTGATAACGAGAGAGTGTACACCTGGCCTTCATCCGGAATATTTTTAAAATTAACAAAGAAGGGCATTTATATTTAAATCAGAGACAATTTTTTGTGGTTAATGCAATTATTAAGCAAGCACGAGTGACCTTTAACCGTCGTTCAACGCAATTTTAAACCCTGTCGACCTTTTTTCGTCGCATAACTAAATAAATTCTTTAGATTATTTAAGTATATGAAATTTTAATTAATAATTACATTACTATAAATAATATAGCTAAAGAATAAAATATACTTTTGTTCATACCTCTTTGATATACATCTATGGAATGTTTATTGCCTTCTGCTATAAGCTATAGGGTAGGTATTTTAAAAGTTTGCGACTACAGGTTAAGTGAGGTATGAACGTATGTACATATTCCATTGGATAAGGCAATAGCTCTGCTCTGCTGTATTATGTGGTACAAACATTACTTGATTAATATAAAATTAAAAATAATTGTTGATAATATAATATCGTGGAGTACCGGCTTAGAATAGTACTCCCCCAATCTCATCCCGTGGGTGTCGTAAGAGGCGACTGAGGGACGGGGAAAAGGGGGGATGGGCAGCAGCGTCCCCCCTCCCATAAACATCTTACCCCCTACTGCGCTCGCCAACACGCCTGCCCAGCGCGGCGAGTATGGGCAAACCCCTCCCTTAATGGCAGATGCGCCCAAAAAAAGGCCCCCAGTTACCGGCAAGCCCGCTAGGCCCGACCAAGGTAGCGGTCGCGGTATCGGCAGGGCAGGGGGTGCTAAGAATCACCGGTTCACGGCAGGCTACCGTATAAAACGACTGAAAATGGCAACGTATAATGGACGCTCGATGAGGCTGGACCATCACCTCGCCGAATTAGAAGTAGAGTTAAGTCATATAAACTGGCATATACTGGGGTTATCTGAAGTCCGAAGACAGGGGGAGGACACGATAACTCTAGAGTCCGGTAACTTACTCTACTTCCGCGAAGGTGATAACCTCTCCCAGGGTGGTGTCGGTTTTCTAGTCAAAAAGGATCTCATTAGCAGCATTGTGGAAATCAGTAGTGTGTCGAACCGGGTAGCGTACCTTGTCCTAAAACTTTCCGACAGGTACTCCCTGAAGGTTGTACAGGTATATGCGCCAACTTCGACATACTCTGATGATGTGGTCGAAGCGATGTACGAGGACATCGCAAAGGCCCTCAACGACACCTCGAGGGCCCACTACAATGTTGTTATGGGAGACTTTAATGCTAAAGTGGGAGTACAAGATAGCGGTGAATCGAAAGTCGGACCTTACGGCTTGGGCTGCAGAAATCACAGCGGGCAAATGCTGGTAAACTTTCTCGAAGCGCAGGGGCTTTTTTTGATGAATTCTTTCTTTCAAAAGAAGCCTCAGAGGAGGTGGACCTGGCGAAGCCCCGATAACGTGACAAGGAACGAGATAGACTTTATCATTTCGAATAAAAGGCACATATTTAGAGATGTTTCAGTGATCAACAGGTTTAATACCGGAAGTGATCACCGCTTGGTTCGAGGCACTCTAAATATCAACTTAAAAGCCGAAAGATCGAGAATGATGAGGTCTACTCTCCGACCTACCATGCTCCAAGCTGCTCAAGGCTCCGAAAAGTTCCAAATGGAACTTCAAAATCAATGGTCAAAATACTGCAAAACACATCCCGCAAGTGTTTTCCGCCACAGAGAAGAGACAACGCACCAAAACTCTCTGCTGAGACACTCGAGCTCATGAGAAAACGACGAGAACTACCATCGTTTTTGTCAGATAAGGCCTTAAACCGAACAATAAAAACGCTGACGCGACGCGATCTCCGACGCTCCAATACCCGTGCCATCAAGGCTGCGATTGAGCAAAATCGGGGATCGAAAGTGTTCGCTCGCAAGTTTGGGAGGCCGCGTCTGACAAAACTTAAAACTGAAAATGGTGGGGTCGTTACCTCTAGGCCTGAGATTATCGGAGAAGTAGAGAGGTTTTATGGGCAGTTGTTCTCTTCAAGATCGGATAAACCCGTGGGAATCAGTATTGATGACCAGCGCGCCCCTCTTATGCGCCATTACTCCGAGGAGCTCCCGGTCGTTGACCAAGGAGAGATTAGGGCGGCTCTAGAACAGCTTAAAAACAACAAAGCTCCGGGAGATGACGGAATCACAACAGAGTTGCTTAAGGCAGGCGGGACTCCGGTCCTGAAAGAGCTAGCAAGCCTCTTTAATTCCGTCATCCAACATGGCAAGACCCCGGAAACGTGGAGCGGGAGTGAGGTGGTACTGTTTTTCAAGAAAGGTGATAAAACCCTCTTGAAAAACTACAGACCAATCTCCCTCCTGAGTCACGTGTATAAGCTGTTCTCAAGAGTCGTCACGAACCGTCTCGCCAGACGACTTGACGAGTTCCAGCCCCCAGAGCGAGCTGGCTTTCGATCAGGCTACAGCACCGTGGACCACATCCATACTGTTCGGCAGATTGTGCAGAAGACCGAAGAGTACAATCAGCCGCTGTGTATGGCATTTGTGGACTACGAGAAAGCCTTCGACTCCATCGAAACCTGGGCAGTGCTCGACTCATTGCAGAGATGTTATATCGATTGGAGATATATCGAGGTACTGAGATGTCTGTACAACGCCGCTACAATGAATGTCCACATCCAGGACTGTAAGACGAAGGCGATCCAACTGCGCAGAGGGGTGAGACAGGGGGATGTAATATCCCCGAATGTTCACCGATGCGTTGGAAGACGTTTTCAAAACGCTGGATTGGACTAGGTATGGAGTCAATGTAAACGGCGAGTACATCTCACACCTTCGATTTGCCGACGATATCGTCATCATAGCAGAGTCGCTGGAACAACTCACCGAAATGCTGCGTAGCCTAGGCGAGTCTTCCCGGTGTGTCGGTCTCGGTATGAACTTGGACAAGACCAAGGTCATGTTCAATAGGCATGTCGTGCCGGGACCGATATACGTCGAGGGGAAACCTCTCGAAGTTGTTAGTGAATATACCTACCTAGGACAGATAATACAAGTCGGTAGGAACAACTTCGAGAAGGAAGCCGATCGAAGAATTCGCTTGGGATGGGCAGCATTTGGCAACCTTCGTCAAGTCCTCAAGTCGTCTATACCGCAATGTTTGAAGACGAAAGTCTTCAACCAATGCGTCTTACCTGCCATGACATTCGGTGCCGAAACGTGGACACTAACTGCGGGGCTAGTCCACAAATTCAAAGTCGCTCAGCGTGCTATGGAGCGAGCTATGCTCGGAGTATCTTTGAAGGATAAGATCAGAAATGAGATTATCCGGAAAAGAACCGGAGTCACCGACATAGCTTGCAAAATTAGCAGGCTGAAGTGGCAGTGGGCTGGTCACGTATGTCGTAGGACCGATGGCCGTTGGAGCAGACGAGTCCTAGAGTGGAGACCGCGAATCGGCAAGCGCAGCGTAGGGCGCCCTCCAGCCAGGTGGACCGACGACCTTAAGAAGGTGGCGGGCACCAACTGGATGCGGAAGGCGGAGGACAGGGAGCTTTGGCGCACCTTGGGAGAGGCCTATGTTCAGCAGTGGACAACGATTGGCTGTTGATTGAATATAATATGTTATACACTATCACCCTCAACTAGTTATATCCACTTTAACTCTACTTCCAAAGTTCCGAAAACAACTTCGCCGACATTCGAAACTCCAATTTTGCACGAATATTATAATAAAATATATGAATACCATAGAATAGTTATTATACAGGATTTAGATCTTAAACAAATATATCGTATCAATTCAGTATTAGACTTATTTATTTGTCTTTATTCCTCTTGCACTGGAAAAGAAGATGTTAATAAATACATTAATAATGGAAAAATAGATTATTTGAAGAATGAAAATCTATTCAATAAATATCGGACTTACAATTTTAAGCCGTCGGTTTGTGCTATTTATAATACAACATAATTATTATCTGCAAGATAACTTATATATTTATACCTGTACGTATATATAATAATGTGTATTTTATTACTATCGTTTGCGTTCCTAAGCCATTTATCAAAATGAGTTGAAACTTTGTATTTACAGTTGTTTTTGTAGTTTGTACCTAAAGTTAATACTACATTACCGAGTATGACTCTACAATTAACTAATTTTAACATATAATTATATTTTTTAATGGACGACTCACAGGCAACAGCCTGGCTGACCATTTTTCTTTGATCATTCACAATTTCAAATATGAGCAAATATAATAATGTTTAAAAAATGTTTGAAGCGCTTTTGATTGACACTGCAGCGATATCATAGTGGCAGACGCAGTGCTTAATGTTTTTTAAGGCACTATTAATAATGTCTACCCCATGAGCAAATATCTAAGTGTGTCGTTTATTATCTTCTCCAAATTCACATCAATTTATTTTTGTTTATATAGCCGAGATGGCCCAGTGATAAGAACATGTGAATCTTAACCGATGATCGTGGGTTCAAACCCGGGCAAGCACCACTGAATTTTCATGTGCTGAATTTGTGTTTATAATTCATCTCGTGCTTTACGGTGAAGGAAAACATCGTGAGGAAACCTGCATGTGTCTAATTTCACTGAAATTCTGCCACATGTGTATTCCACCAACCCGCATTGGAGCAGCGTGGTGGAATAAGCTCCAAACCTTCTCTTCAAAAAGAGGAGAGGAGGCCTTTAGCCCAGCAGTGGGACATTCACAGGCTGTTACGTTACGTTTATTTTTGTTTGTTGTAAAACACCTGTGAAGTATAGTAATAATATTAAAAGTATTTTTGATTTCATTGTGTGAAATATTATTACAATGTCCTTATTTAGTATTTAATTGTCAATGCACCTTGAGATAAATGTATTTTTAAATTTAAAATACGTGCATATGAGTTTAATCTTTGTTTGGTTTGTTAATCAGGCACTAAAGCTATCATATAAGCTACACTCATACAAACAATTGAAATCCTAATAAGAAACATAAATTAAGTGTGTGAATTATATCAAATGGACAAATAAAGTAATCTAAAACCAATTATAAAATTGGCAAACCGTGGTAATCACTAATAACGATCATAAAAAAGCGATGTGAACAATTTTAGTTTGAACAAAGTTTGTTATACTTACCTAAGTTTCAAATTCTACACAACGATAGTCAAAGATTGTTTAAAATTAAATATTAAGCATCGACAAATACTTAAACATGCATCAATTTGATGAAATGTTATGATGTAGGGCTTTGTACAAGCCCGTCTAGTTAGGCACCACACACACACATTTTTTTTGTTCGGTTGGAACAAAAAAAATATCCTTCACATTGAGTGATCTTACTATGTACTCTAATTTTTTTTATAGAATAGGAAGGCGGACGAACATATGAGCCACCTTTTTTTTTTTGCGTTGTCACCAAACGCCCTTAGACATTGGCATTGTAAGAAATGTCAACCATCGCTTATAGCCAATGCGCCACCAACCTTGGGAACTAAGATGTTATGTCCTTTGTGCCCGTAATTACACTGGCTCACTTACCCTTCAAACCGGAACACAACAATACCAAGTACTGCTGTTTTGCGGTAGAATTTCTGATGAGTGGGTGGTACCTACCCAGACGAGCTTGCACAAAGCTCTACCACCAGTAGTTTTATATGTTTGTTATTTTCATAACATGCAACCATTACAATAAACACGTAAAGGTTTTTATTTGAACATACAAACTAAAACAAGCTCCTGTATAGGTACTAGCTACCCGACTCGGTTTCGAACATGTAAAATAAGTGACTACATGAAACGTTTATATCTCAATACTTATAAGTCTGCTTTGCCTGTTTTACGAATTCGGTCGTCGTGATTTTCTCCGACATCTTCAACAATTAGTGTCGTATTTCAGGCAATTTCCATTTTTACTAGTTTGATTTTATTTTATTTATAAAACTTAAGTTAGGTTCATAAACAACTTCATTCAAAAGCACAAATAGCGTTCCTACCTTTCTTTTAAGTTAAAATAAAGATGCTGATGTTAAACTTTTTAAAGCGCCCCAAAATTTTGTTGGTTTTGTATTTATTTTAAAGTCGTGAAGCCATGAAGCGTGAGGGGAAAAGGGGGAACGGATAGTTGGTTGAAGCGAGCCAAGTACATCGACTCGACTCATGAGTGCACTATTAGAACAGCTGTAGCTCTGGCGGCGGTAAATAACACGGTATCTGTAAGGTTATTAAAATAAAATGTGCTTATTTTTTCTAAACCACTTACCAACCATTAACATAATTAAGACTTTACTGTTTTTTATTTATTTTATATATTTATTAATCCTTTATTGCACACACTTTACAAACATTTAGTAACATATAATAGCTATAATCTCTTCCAGGCAACCTCTGTAAAGAGAAATGTTTATGTGTTTTTTTTAGCCAGGATCATTAATCGGGCATAATGTGCGAACAACTTATACTTAAAATTTAAGGAGCTTAATACAAATATGTTGTATATATATACACTTATACATATATACATACACACATACATACAAACAAATTTATATAAGAAATAAATAACCAACATTATTTGTTTCGTATTTAGTTACAACAATACAAACAAGAACATTTTAATTATCAATCTGTTTTCGGCTTAAATGCAATTTATCTTCTTAATTAGGTACCACTTTCTCCAAAGAATTTCTAACCACTTGCCCATTTACCTCTTTCCAAGTAAATACCTGAGTATAGAACTATATTCGAATATCCATTCCAAATATGTAAAATTATATATAGGATTTGTTTTATAAATAAAAATTATTATCCAATAAAAACATTTATGCTTTTAGTTTAGTTTAGGCATTTATGCTTGAAGTATAAGAAATTGGATCCTAATTCATCCTTATACTTACTAATTATTTATTTTATTAATTCTTTATTGCACACAATTTACAAACTTGTATATTCTATTCTATAAAAATCTCGTGTCACGGTGTTTGTGGTCGAACTCCTCCGAAACGGCTCGACCGATTTTTATGAAATTTGTTATATATTTGGGAGGTATGAGAATCGATCGTAAAGCATATTTCATATCGCTAGGTGTTAAGTGTGTCCCTATCCAGATTTTTTTTTTCTATTTTGTATTTTATTTAGATTAAGCGAAAAAAATACATATAACCCTAATTTTTCACCCTCCCAACCCATCATCCCATTCTGTAATCACGATTTTTGTATTTTTGTATGAACAATATCAAAATAATTACTTATAGTGAACCTCATCGAACTTTCGTTCACGTCACGAGAAGCGTCGCGTCATTTTGACATTTAAAAATTTGCAAAATATTTAACGATTTATTTAATTGATAAGAAATATAAACGTGTTTTATGATATTGAAAAGGTTAGTAAAATACTAAAAGATCAAATATATTATCGGTATGCCGTTTTTATCAGTAAATACAATAATTTGGTCTATTTGTGTGTGTGTTGCAGTGAAAAATGCCAGCAAGACGCAAGGGGACCCATTTGGCCGTCGAACTAATAAAGCATCAAGCATGCGTAATAATAGAGCAGAGAGAACAGGCGAAGAAATCCAACAAAATACGCGTGTGAGCATGTCACCATTGAACGATTTGCTCATCGGCACGTATCCAGTAGCAAGGCTGTTCCTGAAGTCCAATCGCACACGAAAAAATATCGCAAAGGACTTCGTTCTTCCCCGGGTCCCTTTTTCCCCAACCGTACATTTTTTTTGTTATCATTTTAATTTACGCGGGACTTATATCGTGTCTTCATCGCAATTTTATGGAGGAAAGTCAAGAAACCGAAACTGTAGCAAGTGTAAATAATGCAATCTTGATAAAAATAAGTTAATAAATCATGTAAATTTATTCAAGTATACACACATTACATACATTCAATATTCGTTTCGAGTGATTACTATTGACAGTATAATCAGAGAAATGATAGTATAATCAAATGCTCAGCGTCAAAAAAACTATCGAAAGAAAAAAAAAATAATGACCATTATTTATAAAGCTATAATAACAATATTTAATTTATAGTAGACTCTGTTTTGATTGTTTGAAACTTTTAAACACATATTTGATGTTTAATTTATTGTTAATTTATTTATTGATTTAAATTACTTTGACAACATTAAAAATAAAATCCTTTATAAATAATATTATTCTGAATCAAATTCAATTTTTTAATGCAAAGGCGGCCTTATCACTTACAGTGATCTCTTCCAGGCAACCTCTGTAAAGAGAAATATTTATGTTTTTTTTTGCCAGGATCATTAATCGGGCGTAGTGTGCGAACAACTTATACTTAAAATTTATTGAAAGCTTATGAATTTAATATAAATATGTAATATACTAACATACATACTCATATATATATATATAAAAGCTAAAGTTATATTGAGAGATAACAATTATGCAAACTCTTAAAAATATGTACGGGTTCAGCTTGACGAATTTCTCGAGGCAGGGAATTCCATAGTTTGACTGCTTTCACCGTAAAGGAATTGCTGTATATTTTAGTACAACTCAGAGGGATCAGTAATTTACTGTCTTGCTCAGAGCGCAAATTGATTGGTGTATGAGAGCCAAGGAAGGTAAACCGCTGCTTTAGGTAGGTTGGAGTTTGAGGATGGTAGAGTATGGTATAAAGCAAAGAAAGGACATGCATATTTCGACGCAACCGTATTGGCAGTCACTTTAGTGTTTTACGATGCTGGGTAATATGATCATATTTACGTAATCCAAATATTAAGCGAATACACATGTTCTGTAAGCGCTCTAGTTTATTTAGCAGTTCCTCAGAAATACCTAAATAGACCGAGTCGGTCCAATAGGGGTTATAGCAAAGAGTTGGCTAAGGCGAGATTGGTTTTATACGGCAAAAACTTTTTCCAGCGCTTGAGAGAGCCAATGGAGGCGAAAATTTTTCGACTCACCTCTGCTCCTTGAGGAAACCAAGACAGCGACATCTATTATTAGCCTCAAATTTTTAATCGTTGGGAGTAGTGGAAGCACAGTGCCATTAAGAAGGATGGGAGGGATTCGGGACTGATTAATTTTGTGCCATTGCTGGGAGCTGCCAATAATAGTCGCCTGCGATTTGCTCGAATTTATTAAAAGTCCATTTAAACGATACCATACTGCAATTTTTTCGACTTCGGAATTTAATGTTTGGATAGCATTAGTGAGGTTGTTAATTGGTGTAGTTATGTTTAACTGTAGATCATCGGCATAAAGATGATAATAACAGGAAAGAAGTGATGAGACAGAATTAATAAAAATAGAAAATAGCAACGGTGACAGAACGCTACCTTGCGGTACCCCAGATTGAAGAAAACAAGAAGAAGATAACATATTGTCAAAACTTACGTACTGTTGCCTATCACATAGGTATGAACGAAACCAGACCACGGTAGCAGGTGATAAAATAAGCGCACGCAACATTGCTAAAAGTAAATTATGGTCGACATTATTAAACGCGTTACAAAAGTCAAGAAGAACAATGATTGAAATGAGCTTATTATTGTCTATAGCAAATCGAATGTAATCGCAAATTTTGACAAGCGCAGTGATTGTGCTATGTCCATTGCGAAAACCTGACAGAAGTGGGGTAAGGAAATTAATACTGTTTAGATATAGATTAAGTTGAGAATAGACAACACGTTCAAGGACTTTGGATAAGAAACGAATTGGTGGAAGGATTGGAAGTTTTCGGGATAGGAATTATATAGGCAGTGCGCCAAGCGCTAGAAAAGATACCAGTAAAGAGTACTAATATTATAATAGTACAGTCATTTGGTCCGAAAAAAGGGGTTACCTGGAAAGTTTTGAACTGAAAAACTGCTGTAAGGCGCCATTTTTCCAACATGGCGGCGCCAGTGGCAAAGATACGAGGTGGTAGTTGAAATTCGGAAAGCGCACACCAAAATCTATGAAAATATCAATATTCAAAACACCCGGTACACTTTCCAGGTAAAACTACCAAATTACTGTACTATTATGCAAAAGTGAGATTTTTGTTTATTTATTCGGTTGTTATGCTTTCACGTCTTAACTACTCAAGGGGGTACAGAAAAGGACATTAACATTTAACACTTAATGAATATTTAATAGAAATGAGACTTTTTTTTTTATATTCGCCGGGAGGGCAAATGACTCTACTCCACCTGAAAGTAAGTGGTAGTAGAGTCCAAACGCGACGACGGCCAGTACAGACGGAAAAAACGTTCTGCACTAGCCGCCTTCGCCTTGCCGGCCCGCAAGATGCCTCTTCACTCCTCGTTTGAAGGAACCCGGGTTGTAAGAGAAGGGGAACACGTGAGCTGGTAAGGAATTCCATTTTTTGGAAGTGCGACAAAGAAAGGAGTTGCCAAATTTCTTTGTTCGCGATGGAATTGATGTCACTGTTAGGCGGTGACATCGAGAACCAGCTCGTGTGGATTTAAGAAGGAAGGGGGAAGCAGGAATTAGAGAGAATAATTCCTCAGAGCACTCGCCGTGATACAGTCGATAGAAAGCGCTCAGTGCTGCTATCTCACGACGCAATTGTAAAGGTTCAAGGGTGTTTGTGACCTTTACGTCGCCAATAATGCGTACGGCACGTCGCTGCAACCGGTCCAAGGCCTCAAGTAGGTACTTAGCGGAGCCATCCCAAAGGTGCGAGTAATATTCCACGCAAGACCGTACCTGTGTTTTGTACAGCAGGCACAGTTCTTGTGGCGTGAAAAAGCGCCGCACCTTGTTCAGAACTCCGAGTTTCCGTGAAGCTGTTTTTATAACAGCCTCGATGTAACCCCTTGGACTAAGGTCGCAGCGAACGTCAATCCCCAGCATGGCGATTTTGCTTGGCATCACCAGCGGAGTACCACAGAGGGAGGGAAGAGGGGAAAATGTTGACTTTTTCGCCGTGAGAGCGCATACCTGTGTTTTCTTGGCATTAAACTCAACAAGATTATCAGAGCCCCATTTGGCGATGAGCTCTTACGTCCTATCGAGTTCAATGACAAGATCCTTCCGCCTCTCCTCAATTTCCGCTCGCCCAGCCACTGCGCGTCCGTGGTATCCACCATGCACTGTATTATCGTCTGCATAGCAATGTATGTTCCCAAGAGAAAGCATATCATTGATATGCAAAAGAAAGAGTGTGGGAGATAGCACAGATCCCTGGGGGACCCCAGCATTCACTACATAGAATTGTGAAGCGCAACCATCAACTAAAACACGAAGGCTACGCTTGTGTAGGAAGCTGGCAATCCAGGTGCATAGCTGAGCAGGCAGACCATATGCCGGCAGCTTGGAGAGAAGACTTCTGTGCCAGACCCTCGAAAGCTCGTCGAAAGCCTTGGAGATATCGAGGCTGACAGCCAACGATTGTCCATGCTTGTCGATAGCTTCACCCCAGAGGTGTGTTACGTATGCTAGAAGATCACCTGTGGACCGTTTTGGTCGTACCCGTACGATCATTAATTAAACAGTGATCTTCTAGGTAATGGATTGGACAGTTGGTTGTTTAAAATCCGTTCCATCACCTTACAAAGTACTGAGGTGATAGCTATTGGCCGATAATTTGCCGGGTCAGACCGATCCCCTTTTTTGGGAACCGCTTGCACATTAGCTCTTCTCCAAGCCTCCGGCACACATCCCGAAGAGAGAGAAAGTTGGAACAGGCGCGTTAACACAGGAGACAGCTCCGCTGCGCACTTCTTCAGCACTATGGCTGGTATTCCATCGGGACCGCTGGCTTTCCGTACATCAAGTGATTGCAGCTCCGCACGCACATCATGTTGCCTGATTTTAATGTCAGGCATCGTATGGCCACATGAAGGTATTGTAGGTGGCAGCGCACTACAATCATCGATGACGGAACTGTCGGCAAAGAGTTTAGCCAGGAGATCAGCTTGCTCTTGCGGACTGTGAGCTAGCGATCCGTCCGGATTTCTGAGCGGTGGCAGCGAAGGTTGGCAGAAATTGTTTTGCACAGACTTGGTCAGACGCCAGAAGCTACGGAAGCCCCTAGGATGCGAAACAAGGTCATGACCAATCTGTTCAATGCGCTGTGCATCCGCTCTCGTGTATGCCTTTCTACAGGACTTGGAATTTTTATTATAGTTTGCTTTCAGTGAGTCAAAGTTAGATGCCCCGCTAATGCAGCCGTTGATCCACTTGCGATATGCCGCCTGCTTAGATGATACAGCATCGGCACATTCACGAGTGAACCAACGGTTACGCGTACTCCTACTGACGAGATCTGAGCTAGGAATGTAATATTCCATTCCCAACATGATCTCGTCAGCAACAGCAGCGGCACCAGCTGTCGGGTCATTCCCACTGAAGCAACGTTCCTTCCAAGGGACCGACGCATAGTAATCGCGCATACCGTCCCAATCCGCCGACTTATAGTGCCAAACGCGACGTTTGCATACCGCTAGTGGCGGCAGCTTGGCCTGTGGCACTCTGGTAGATATAAGGCTGCGATCCGAAGAGCCAAGAGGAGCCTGAACTACAACCTGATATTCCACCGGGTGAGAAGTCAGCAGAAGGTCCAGTAGAGAAGGTGCTTGCCCATCAATGTCTGGGATCCTGGTGGGCTAATCAACCAGTTGGGTCAAATTGACATTTTTGCGAATAAAAAGTGTCCCTCAAAATATATGAAAATTAAATGGAGCTGCTGGGGTTACAGGTTGAATTACATTCGCCTTTAACGGAGTTATATTTAAATACCAATCAATAAAAGCATAAATGTTAAACCCTCTAGTTAAAGTAGCTCAATTCTAGTAATACATGAAACCCTGATTTGATTCATTTTGGTTAAACTTTGGTTTACGTAAATGATATTTGTTATTTAATACTTCAACATTCCTGATTATATAACGTAAATTAAGATTCTAATAACTAAGAAAGAAACTAAGATTCTTTGTTTATGTTCCATACCTACCTACTCATTGTTTATAGTTTTATACTTCTATAAGCTGACAGATAATCGCAGACTATTTATTTGACCACAGAATACATAATAACCAATGGTTAGGTACACAATAATAAAACACGTCATGATTGACATTGGCGAATGATTCGCATAATCAATTAATGTTTTTTTATTTAATATAATATTTTCGAGTCTTAACTTACTCACTGAAAACAAATTTTAGCTTCCGCACTTTCTTTCCATACAAATTTTAACTATGTTTATTCTTTTAGTCTTACCATCTTCCGTACGCACATGTTTTTGAATTATTGAAAGAGCTATAACGTTACTTCTTCACGAATTAATATAGACGTATAAGTATGTTACGGAAAATAAATCGATTTAACAAAACAAACGATACTTATATTATTGTTTAGTCTAATGAAATGTTGCTATCGCTATTTGCTAATGTCAACATTTGTCAACACTAAAATGGCAGCTTGATGGCGTCTTTTGTAAAACTAGACATTCTTGTTGCATTTATTACTAAAATAAAAATGAAAGATAGTTTAACTTAAGTTTTGGACATTAAATGTATTTTTAAATATTTACATTATCGTTTTAAATTTATTAAATGTCAAACAATGTGTGGTATATATGTTATGTTTTAAAGAAATATTATAGCTTAGAAGTTCTAATGTTTTCTAACTCTATCATACAGTGTTCGTGTTTGATACCGCGAATTTGTAACTTATTTGAATTTCATTTATAAGTGATTACCTAATTAATAATTGTAAATTAATAATGGAGGATATAAAAGTATGCAGAATATGTCTTTTAATGGATGTAAAAATGTATAATTTACAATCCTACTCATTGGAAACTTATTACGAAGTTTTAGTAGGTAGTAATGTAAGTATTAATTTCAGATTTAATTTTAATAAATAATAATGTTGTATTAAAGTATTTATGATTATGATAATTTTATCGTAAATTTTAATTTCAGACTGAAATTGTAGATCTGCCAAAATATATATGCTATGAATGTACTGCACAATTAAAAAAGTTTTATTTATTTCGGGAGAGATGTTTGCGAGGGCAAGCGACATTAATAGGCTTATTGCACTCATGTGAAAAGGTAAGGTGTGACTAGGTTGTACTATTATTAATGACTAATATAAGGTAAGTTACAGTGGTAGTAATTGTTAATTCTAGGTCCTGCCAGGCTTGATAATTTGTATTACTGTGGTCCAGTTTGTCTTACTGTATTAAATTATAAAAAAAAAATCTGTATATTTCTGTAAGTCTTTAATTTCATGTTTATAAGACAAGTAACCATCTCATGTGTAGTTATCATTTAAATGTTAAAAAAATATCTACTATTTTATTGTACATTGACAATATATGGGCCTAGCTTATAAATTTTGCCTAGTGGCTGTTAAGTTACTTTCGCTCTTTCAGTAATTATTGATTTGACATTTAAAAGAAGAAGACAAATTATTGTTTAAGTAACCACCTACTAAACAACATTTATAAATAAAGCAATATATGTTTTTTTTATAGAATAGGAAGGCAGACGAGCATATATGCCACCTGATGGTAAATGGTCACCAATGCCACCAACCTTGGGAACTAAGATGTTATGTCCCTTGTGCCTGTAATTACACTGACTCACTCACCCTTTAAACCGGAACACAACAACACCAAGTACTGCTGTTTTGTGGTAGAATATCTGATGAGTAGGTGGTACCTACCTAGACGAGCTTACACAAGGCCCTACCACCATTATCTTATATATTACATTTCTGTTTTCAAGCTTATTTACCAGTGGCATGTTGATAGTTCAATTAAAATTAAGTAATTAGTTAAATATACTATTAGATGATTTTAACTCGTTATATATATGAATATACATATGTACAATAATATATTAAGTTGTACCAGGTCACACATGTTTACAAGTCACTTGCAATGAAAATACTTCTTGGAGTTCATTTGTAGAGAATTATCCATTGTTGTCTAAAGAGTTTTATCGCCAATTAACTCTTACTTACATTATCAATGGTCATCTTTAATTTGTCTACAAAGCATGAAATAACGCTGTTATCAATTAATTACAGATTACTAGTGTTGTTATAAAGAACATAGACAAAGATGTATTCCGTTTGTCTTCAAATTTAGCATTTAGCCAAGTAAAGTGCATGAATATAACATCTGATCAAGATATAGTTATAAATAATGAAATTAAAACTGAACCATTTGAAGTGGTTGATGATGGAGATTATTTTGATGACAAAGATAACATTAAGAGGGAAAACAGCTGTGATGATCTATCTTTACTATCAAGTGTTGATAAAGGATTATCAAGTGATGATGATGAACCACTGTCTTTGCATAAAGAGAAAAAAAAAGAAATGAAAAGAAGAAAAAAACATGACATAGAAAAAGCAATTAAAATTGATACGGACAATGTGTCAGAAAAATCAGAGTCAGAAGTAAGTGATAAATGACCGATCGCTGCAGTAATTATTTGAGTGCACTGCAGCACCCGCTTGTGCAATCAAATGATGAATAGTTGAATTTAGCTATATATTGAGCCATAGATAATTTAATTTCTTAAAATGTTAATGTTAGATTGTTTTTCTAATTGTAGTGTTATATTTATTTATAAAATATGATATAAATAATTACATACATATATTGTTAAGCAAGAACCCTGAAGGCACTTTTGAATCTTATTTTAGAAAAAAATTGCAAAGCTATGGCTACTTATGATAACAAACCTATAAAAAACCCGTATTTTATGTATTTATCATGTACAATTAAAATTATTTTTAACCTTGCAGACAACCAACCCTAGTAAAGTATCTCAAGATAGTGTTATGATTGAAGTCAAACCAAAGCGTGGGAGACCCAGGAAGACCGAACAAAAAACTTTCAAAATAAGAACAACAGCAACCAAGCAACGCCGCACCAACAACACTGGAGGTGTTGTTGAAGAGGACTTTGATCTGGAGAACTATTGTGATATTATTACATTAACGGTAATCATTTAGGTTATATACCTATTTAATTTTTATCATATTTAATTTGTGAGCCCATAAGAAGATGGTTTATCTAGAGCTTAAGTGTTTTGCACTTGATTGCTTGTGTTATCATTTTGTTTATGTCTTCTTCATGTGGCAGTTGTACGGTTCCTGGGCTCTTGTTGGTTGTGCCATTTTTTTTTTAAATATTATAAGCCATGCCTATTTTTCAAGGAATTCTTATTTACTCCTCCGGTTAATTGTAAAGCTTGCTTTAGGAGTGGTGACGACAATAGTCCAAGGGGTCAGGATCGAACCCGCAATTTTACACCGCTAGGCGGGTTCGTGAACACGTATATAAAATATAATATAACCTAACTAACCATTTACATCCGTCAATCTACAGGTAGAACAACAGAAGGAGGAGATCAAACAGCGTCAGAGCTCTTCGAATTATCTGAACGCGATATTCCAGTGCAAGTTGTGCTTCAAGGGTTTCATCGACGCGCAGGCGTGGAAGCACCACGTCAGCAAACATGAGCCGGTACCGATCCGACATTATTTCGACTACTCTTAGGTGTACATAAAAAGTCTGCTTATCAGTTTTTTTTTAATACAATAGGAAGGCGGACGAGCATATGGGCCAGCTGATGGTAAGTGGTCACCAACGCCCTTAGACATTGGCATTGTAACAAATGTTTACCATCGCTTACATCACCAATGCGCCACCAACCTTGGGAACTAAGATGTTATGTCCCTTGTGCCTGTAATTACACTGGCTCACTCACCCTTCAAACCGGAACACAACAATACCAAGTACTGCTGTTTTGCGGTAGAATATCTGATGAGTGGGTGGTACCTACCCAGACGAGCTTGCAAAAAGCTCTACCACCAGTAAAATCAGTTTGTTCAAATCAAGAATAACCACTGGAAGGATCGTAGATCTCATTGTTTTCCTTACAAAAAATTACTTGTAAGTTAATTTTAAAGTAAACGGTGCACTGTAAGCTTACGCCTTTCTCCTCCATTTAAGGGAAAAGCTTGGAGCTTATCCAAATACTCTGTTCCTATACAGGTTGGTGGATATACATACATGTGGCAGTTTTCTTATTGGACACAGGTCACCTTACGATTTTTCCCATCACCTTCGAGCATTAGATGAACTAAATGAGCAAATTAAACACATGAGTTCAGTCATGTCTGAATCTGCAATCTCGGCTCTCGGCTTAATTGAATGAACGATATTAATTCCAGAGTGCAGGCGACTTGGAGTGCCAGATCTGCAAGTTCAGATTCAAAACGAAGCGAATACTCCAGAAGCACAGTTCGAATCACGAGAAGAAATATGCATGCAAGTCTTGTACGTACGTCTCTAAATCTGGGTAAGGAATTTTTTGTTTACATCCGTAACCGTAACAGCCTGTGAATGTCCCACTGCTGGGCTAAGGCCTCCTCTCCTCTTTTTGAGGAGAAGGTTTGGAGCTTATTCCACCACGCTGCTCCAATGCGGGTTGGTAGAATTCACATGTGGCAGAATTTCAGTGAAATTAGACACGTGCAGGTTTCCTCACGATGTTTTCCTTCACCGTAAAGCACGAGATGAATTATAATCACAAATTAAGTACATGAAAATTCAGAGATGCTTGCCCGGGTTTGAACCCACGATCATCGGTTAAGATTCACGCGTTCTTACCACCGGGCCATCTCGGCTGTTTGTTTACATATTGTTAGTTACCTGTTAAAGATAGTAGAAGTCATCTTAGTATTTATGATAGTATATACATAATATATTTATATGTTTTTTATAAAGTTTCAGGAATATATTAAATCATTAAAAATTACTAAATTGTCTATGGTTTCATCTTATTATCTTTGATCTGTACTGTCATATGCTATATTGAGTATGCCACAAGGCTACGTGAGAATAAGGTTTTTGCCGGATAATTGTAACAATTAACAAGTAAAAAGGGAATAGTTAAATAATAAAGACAAAAGACGTATAGTGACAACACAGTGGAAAAAAATACAGAGGGATGTTTATAGTTTTTTTTCAACGTTGATCGAAATTTTACTGGTGGTAGGGCTTTGTGCAAGCTCGTCTGGGTAGGTACCACCCACTCATCAGATATTCTACCGCAAAACAGCAATACTTGATATTGTTGTGTTCCGGTTTGAAGGGTGAGTGAGCCAGTGTAATTACAGGCACAAGGGACATAAAATCTTAGTTCCCAAGGTTGGTGGCGCATTGGATATGTAAGCGGTGGTTGACATTTCTTACAATGCCAATGTCTAAGGGCGTTGGTGACCACTTACCATCAGGTGGCCCATATGCTCGTCCGCCGTCCTATTCTATAAAAAAAAAAAAGAATTAGTTTGATGTAAAGGGAAAAGCTGCTGGGCTTACGGTTTGCTCGACTTAATATCAAATCGAACAGAAAAAAGCAGTAACTTTGCTGGCTCTCCAGATTTATAGGCCAGCTACTTGACCAATGAGGCAGTTCTATAATGTTATATATGTTCTAAAAATTGTTCTATAAATACATCATATAATATTCCAAATTCAAAATGGCATCTTCGAACATATTTTCATTTACAAAATATGCAATCTTAGGATATTTAAGGTCATTCAGACCGATTTCGGCCACGGCGGGCAATCTCAAGAGAGTTTAGCCAACTGCGTAGGAGATATTATAGTGCACAAGTGTGTGCGCAAACAGATGGACTCTATTCCGTAACTTTTATAAACCGATGGGACCGGAAAGAGTTCAGGCGCAGGATCAACGGCTTTACGTGCTTTCCGAGGCACGGGAGTGTACACACTTCCAACTTCCAGAGGCTGCTACTGAGCCTACTAATAACTTTTTATTGGCCCGACCTGGGAATTAAACCCAGGACCTCCGGGTCAGCGGCCTTATATCTAGCCACTAGACCAACGAGGTAGTCAGAATTTATACTAACAATAGTATCAGTTACATGAGTAAGAACGTTTCTTTTTCTCCTTTCCTCATATAGGACTCAAGCAAGACAACATCAGATGTGGCATAAAGGTGTCACGTACAAATGCCAACACTGCGATGAAGTATTGACGTGAGTATATGATATATTTTTTTGCGTATTATTTTATATAATAATATCCGTTCGTATCAGCAACAAGTGATCAGAGTGCTAAGTTGCTTTGCGGTTGTATAGTTAATCATTTATTTAGCTCTTTCTATCCTTAATGATTTGACATTCGAAAGACGAAGACACAGCATTGTTTGAATAATTAACACCAACAACGTTTATAAGTAAGGCAGTATGTTGATAAATAACTATTGGTTTTTTAAACTTAAAATTTCGAAATAATTTTTCAAAACATATAAAATTCGAACTTCTTACTGTTAAATTGTATTGTGATTGATTGCGGCCCGCAGTAAATGGACGTCGTACTTGTCGCACGTGCGCATGAAGCACCCGTCGGAGTTCATCTGCGGGGTGTGCGGGTACTCCTTCGTCAGCAAGCTGGGCCTCGCCATGCACAAGACCATGATGCACAAGGCCACTGTCGTGAGTACACTTTCCACTATCAGACCATAAGCAGCTACTGAGGTTTTTACAAAAAAAAAAAAACAATTATAATATACCCAGACTCAGGACAAACAAACATGTTCATGCACACAAATGTCTGTCCTGGGTGGGAATCGAACCCACAACCTTCGGCATGAAAGGCAAGTATCTACCAACCACGCCAACCGGCTCGTCAAATATATATATATATTTAAGTGATATAAAAAAAATATCAGGAAAAAGAAAAAACGAAGGATGAAAAGGACGACATGCCGTACTGCCCGCAGTGCGACGTGAAGTTCGTGTCGATGGAGGCGTACAAGCGACATATGGTCACGTCGGTCAAGCACACGCAGAGCACTGACTTCAAGTGAGTTGAGCGTTTACATTTAAAACTTGCGCTGCTTAGTATTGGAGGGGGGAGGAGGTCAAACTGAGGAATCGAACCCGGGCAACTAGAAAATGTACTGTTGTTGCTGGACATAAGTCTCCTTTTTGGTTATGGAGATTTGGAGCTTATATATGAATGAGAGTCAGCCATACTCGGGTTGCCTCGCGAAGTTTTTTTTCATCGCTTAACACGATATGAGTCATATACTCAACTCCTAAGATAAAAAATACCGTTTTTTTATTATCCTATACTGAGCTTGGATTAATATTTGTAAAATAATTTTAAAACGTCAAAAGGGAGAAAATATAAAAAAGTCTAAAAAATGTGTGATGACGTCACATTAACGGCGGTTGAATGAGGTAGTGGTCTTTGCCCGACTTGCATTAGAAATAATTAATAAACATAAAAAAAATCACTAACGTCGTTTTATTGTAAACAAAAATACGACTTTTATTTTTTTATCAAGTATCAACTCGGTTTATTTAATTACAAATTGAGATAGATCCAGTGATGAGTACACCTATTAAGTAACAGCCTGTTAATGTCCTACTGCTGGGCTAAGGCCTCCTCTCCCTTTTGAGGAGACGGTTTGGAGCTTATTCCACCACGCTGCTCAAATGCGGGTTGGTAGAATACACATGTGGCAGAATTTCAATGAAATCAGACACATGCAGGTTTCCTCACGATGTTTTCCTTCACAGTCAAGCACGAGATGAATTATAAACACAAACTAAGCACGTGAAAATTCAGCGGTGCTTGCCCGGGTTTGAATCCACGATCATCGGTTAAGATTCGCGCGTTCTAACCACTAGGCCATCTCGGCTTCTGATGAGTACACGCTATTGAAAAATTTCAAATCTGCCTACCTATTCTAAAAAAAAAGATGGTTAACATTTCTTACAATGCCAATGTCTATGGGCGTTGGTGACCACTTATCCTCGGGTGGCCCATATGCTCATTCGCCTACTTATCCCTTTGATATAACCTTTATTATAACCCGCACATGTCTGCACTTTGATTGAAACCGAACATATATATTTTTTTTGTAAATAAATGGAAAACACCTAGACTTAAGGCAAATACAAATGTTCATCACACAAACATTTGCCTTCCGCGGGAATCGAACTCACCATACTCGGCATTGCAGTCAGTTACACAGACCAATTGTGCAGTCAAAAAAATCGTATAAATAAAAAATATATAAAGTATTAAACTACTCCATAGATTCACTGTTCTAAAGCAAAAAATTGTTGGCCAAACATTGGCGAATATTGGCGCGTGGGTTGGGTAAAAAGTAAATAATTGTCGTTTCATTAAAATAGTTGGGTATTTTATTATCACGTCGGTGTCACCAATTATCGCACGGAATGGGGAATAATAAATAACTAGTTGATTGACGACCATTTATTCCGCAGTACAGCGATACACTCACTACCGACTAATATTAATTTATAATATGTTTAGCTTTCACGAATAAAGATTGTTGTAGTTGAGTCTTTTTGGTTATAATTATATTAATAAGTCTATAATTTACAACAAAGATTAATCAAACAGATATGTTAAAATTCAAAATGTTAATGCCTATGTGCATACGGCACATTTATATTAAAACAGCATTTAGTTACCGAAAGTATGATATTCTGTCCCGATACATTTATCTGTACAGTTTTTGAACATACACTGAGGCATTGTGGCACGTTAGCACGTTGGCACGTTGGCGCAATCGAAAGTGAAAACCACAAACAAATAAGACCTCACTTTCAAGTGAGGGGTTGGCCTTTTTTGAGACTCTAATCTAACCGGTCATCTAGTGGTGTTGTTGGTCGAAGATACTAAGCCTATAAAGTTAACAACAACAGTTAGACAACTCAAAGTTTAAGATGGCGGTATGGCGCCAATTGCACAAGGCAAATTAAATGACAACGTTTGTCTATTTTTTTGCATATCAAAGGTGCTTACAATAAAAAAAAATTTAAGTAGAATTTCAGAAACAGAAAAATATGTCCACGAGTCCCATCATGTTATATCTAGATTCAAAATATGTAATAATATATGTTGAAAAAATGAAATGTCAGTCGTTATAAAAGAGTAACGGCCGAGTGTCCTGCGTAATTCATGGTAGTGGTGTATCGGTTGCAGCTCGGGCTGTCGCGTGTGCGGCGAGTCGTTCCCGGACGCGGAGGCGCTGCGCGTGCACCACCGGCGGCAGCACGCGCGAGCGCGCCCGCGCAACTACGGCAAGGGCCGGCCCGCGCGCGCGCACTGGCCGGCGCGCTGCGACCACGTGCGTACACACACACGCACCGCACACACGCACGGCACACACGCACCGCACACACGCACGGCACACACGCACCGCACACACGCACGGCACACACGCACGGCACACACGCACCGCACACACGCATGGCACACACGCACCGCACACACGCACGGCACACACGCACCGCACACACGCACGGCACACACGCACCGCACACACGCACGGCACACACGCACCGCACACACGCACGGCACACACGCCGCGCACAGCCCGGGCCCGCGTGCGCGGCGAGTCGTTCCCGGACGCGGAGGCGCTGACACACCGCACGCACCGCACACACGCACCGCACACACGCACGGCACACACGCCGCGCACAGCCCGGGCCCGCGTGCGCGGCGAGTCGTTCCCGGACGCGGAGGCGCTGACACACCGCACGCACCGCACACACGCACCACACACACGCACCGCACACACGCACGGCACACACGCACCGCACACACGCACCGCACACACGCACGGCACACACGCCGCGCACAGCCCGGGCCCGCGTGCGCGGCGAGTCGTTCCCGGACGCGGAGGTGCTGACACACCGCACGCACCGCACACACGCACCGCACACACGCACGGCACACACGCCGCGCACAGCCCGGGCCCGCGTGCGCGGCGAGTCGTTCCCGGACGCGGAGGCGCTGACACACCGCACGCACCGCACACACGCACCGCACACACGCACCGCACACACGCACCGCACACACGCACGGCACACACGCACCGCACACACGCACCGCACACACGCACGGCACACACGCACCGCACACACGCACCGCACACACGCACGGCACACACGCCGCGCACAGCCCGGGCCCGCGTGCGCGGCGAGTCGTTCCCGGACGCGGAGGTGCTGACACACCGCACGCACCGCACACACGCACCGCACACACGCACGGCACACACGCCGCGCACAGCCCGGGCCCGCGTGCGCGGCGAGTCGTTCCCGGACGCGGAGGCGCTGACACACCGCACGCACCGCACACACGCACCGCACACACGCACCGCACACACGCACCGCACACACGCACGGCACACACGCACCGCACACACGCACCGCACACACGCACGGCACACACGCCGCGCACAGCCCGGGCCCGCGTGCGCGGCGAGTCGTTCCCGGACGCGGAGGCGCTGACACACCGCACGCACCGCACACACGACTCGAAATCAAAATAAAAAAATATATTAAAATGTGGGAATAGAGAGTGAACATGTACTTTGGCACACACTTGTGCGCTATATCAGCTCCGGCGCAGGCCGGTCCCTGTAAAATGATTGCCGTGAACGAAATCGGTCAGGAAGACATCATATGAGACACATCCGATTTGATTGTCGAACTGTTTATTGTCGCAGTGCTCGGAGGAGATCCCGAACGCGCGCGAGTACTGGAACCACTTTCGACGCGTTCATCCCGACAAGAACTATCCCGTCCAAAAGGATTACATTTGTGACATCTGCGGAAAAGGCTTTCGGGTAAGTTAATATAATTATTTTGTAATATATTTTGTTCTTTAGACAAAAATTGTTCTCATCGACAAGCGAATTTCTCTTTAAATTCGCTTGTAATAAAATTGTGATAGGATTTTATGATTAAAGCGTCGAGCTGAATAGTCCAAAGATTAAAAGAATAATAACTCAATAAACATTTATTTATTTATTTAATCAAAGGAAGACAAATACAAAAATATTTATCACATTAAATATATATTAAATACTTTATACCAAATAGTAAAATAGTTTGTTTCCTTAATAAGGTTTTAAAATTATATATTAACATTAAATGCACATAGTTACAGTTTTCATTTTATTCAGCTTTTAAAATAGCAGACCGCAATTTTTTGTTAGGTCCCTCTGTGCTAAAAAGATAACTGCAATATTAATCTTTTGAGTATTATCAAAGAAAATACTACTTACTATTACAACTTAGTTTTGTGTTTTTCTGTACCCAGGGTAATGCATTCCTTGTGTACCACAAGAGGACCCACTTCGAAGAGCGAGCGTTTAAGTGTCCCCAGTGCCCAAAGGCATTCTTCAACCGGACAAACTTACAAATGCACGAAAAGACGCATTCGGAGCATCGTCCGCACCCGTGCTCCATGTGTTCGAAGGCTTTCAAGATGAAAGGTGCATTGGACAGGCATTTCAGGGTAAGCAGCTTACGATCGCCTATAGACCCAGAGCCGTTATCTTTATGTTCTACAATATAATGGTGTTTATTATTAATTGCCAGCTCTATACTGAAGGAGCTTTTTCGACCGGCTCGATCCTTTGGCTCTTGAAGGCTGGCTTGGCTTCGGAAGGCGGACGAGTATATTGGCCTACGCCGCCCATAGACATTGGCATTGTAAGAAATGTTAACCATCGCTTACATCACCAATGCGCCACCAACCTTGGAAGTTTAGATGTTATGTCCTTTGTGCCTGTAATTACACTGGCTCATTCACCCTTCAAACCGGAACACAACAATACCAATTACTGCTGTTTTGGGGTAGAATATCTGATGAGTGTGAGTTCACCAGCAAAATTTAGCATTCCACAACGGCGCAATTTTGTATGGCATTTTCTGCCTCGCTCGACCACTCTATGGACAGACAAAATTTTATTTTTTCAATCGTGTCTAAAATAAATAGAAAAGCCGATGTAAATATTATAAATTTGCCAACCCTATTGCAGAGCCACACGGGGGTGAAGCCATACGCGTGCGAAGTGTGCGGGAAAGCGTTCGCGCAGTCCAACAGCCGCAAGCTGCACGTGCGCACCGTGCACCTCAAGCAGCCGTCGCCCTACGTCAGCCGCTCGCGACTCGAGCGCCGCCACAAGCCGCGCGACCAGCCCGCCGCGCAGTTCCTCTACTAGAGCACCACTCGCCTGCTCGCAAGGGACTCGGGGGATTTTTGAGGATTCACGAACTGAACTATTTTGAACGAAGATAATACTCTGGGTGTAATAGAAAAACTTAATTAAAGTGATTATTTGAGACGCATAAGCAACTCAACGAATGAGATAAAAGTTTTCTACTAGGAGAATAAATTGATTTCGATAAACCTTCCGAGAACTGCGGTTTAGGTTTCCGATTAAATTGCTCCGATTCTTAAATAATAATAAAAAAAAACGACAACATTAAAATATATTATACATAATAGTACATTACTAGTCAATAGGTACATAATTATATTTTCCGAAATGAAATGTTACAAATTATATACTTTTATTTTATAACAAATAAAGAAATCATGCACAAAGATGAAGGAAAACGCAAAATGTAGATAGCTAATAAGTTCTAACAATAAGATTTTGATGATGATGCTGTCCTGACGGATGTCGGCACGGCGGCTCATCTCAAGAGAGATTAGCTAACTGGGCACACATATTGTACAGAGTGTGCGCAAACACAGGTGCACTCTCACACTCATGATACAATAAGACGATAATCCGACAGTATCAGTAGAAGTCAGGTGTGTCCTACACTACAAGGGATGTCCAATTACATGTTTCCCAAAGTATGGAAGTGTCACGGTAGTATGCGCAAGCGATCCCGTGACGTCCCCTGACAA
This sequence comes from Nymphalis io, assembly GCF_905147045.1. Taxonomy (NCBI): domain Eukaryota; kingdom Metazoa; phylum Arthropoda; class Insecta; order Lepidoptera; family Nymphalidae; genus Nymphalis; species Nymphalis io. Next base: position 11,535,958 of record NC_065901.1, read on the forward strand.
GACGGAGTGGGAACCGCTGGTTTTTTAGTGGGTATTCCGGCGCCTTCAGCGCCGGCGAGTCCCACATACCCCCCCATTTATCCCCCAAGTATTTCCCCCACCTCATGTGGGGGAAACACATAAACGTATTTTTCCAGCGAGAAAAAAAAAGGTATGGAAATGTACACACTTCCAGACTCCGGGCAGCTACTGAGAATTGTCGACGGAACAATTCAATATCTTTTTAATGGATTCTTCTGTCCCGACCTGAGTGCTATCAGTCTAGTGGCTAGATACAAGACAGCATCCCTGATCCCGAGGTCCTGGATATAGTAAGAATTTATATATTGCATGAGAAAATTGTGTATTAATTTAATGTTTTTTTTTTAAATTAAAATAATACTTTGTAATTGTATTATTTTTGCCTTTAAAACCAGTATTATACTTTAAGATATTTACATAAAATAATTTTAAGCTATAATAACTAGTTGAATATATAAATGTGATCATATAATGTTCATCCGTTAGTGATAAATAAATTATTTAATACCTTTTTGATTTGCCGTTTATTAATTGTTTTTTTTTCGTAATACAGCATTACTATCAGCAAATCAATACAGAATACAGATCTCGTATAACTCAGCTTTTTAATTAAGGGCACCTTATTCAAAACTGTATTTAATTAATTGCTGTTATTATCAATTTAGGATTTTTATATTAATTTTTGCCGTAACTGGAAGGTACATTTAAAATTCTCGTTTGAATTAAATGTCCTACTTCCTTTCTTATCATTCCATTTTTTATTATTTATACACAAGAAAAAAAATAAAGAAATAAATTATGTATGACTGCCGCCCAAAAAGATGCGTAGTGTTCATGTATATATGTGAGTTTCTTTATTCGACCATAACTTATAAATGCCTGAACAGATTTGGATGTACAGGGTATCCTTGAATCCTTGCAGCATCCTAATCATACTTTTTCGTATTTTTAATTACTATTAAATACTAATCGCTAGGCTAACAAACCAAAGATGTAAGCATAGTCTTTAATGCATGTGCAAAGGAGGAGGATTTGAGTACGACAGTAACAATAACAGTAACAGCCTGTTAATGTCCCACTGCTGGGCTAAGGCCTCCTCTCCCTTTTTTGAGGAGAAGGTTTGGAGCTTATTCCACCACGCTGCTCCAATGCGGGTTGATAGAATACACATGTGGCATAATTTCAATGAAATTAGACACATGCAGGTTTCCTCACGATGTTTTCCTTCACCGTCAAGCACGAGATGAATTATAAACACAAATTAAGCACAGGAAAATTCAGTGGTGCTTGCCCGGGTTTGAACCCACGATCATCGGTTAAGATTCACGCGTTCGAACCACTAGGCCATCTCGGCTTGTAAATAGCGTAACGATAAATAACGTGCACATTAAATACAATAATATCAATGTCCAATATATTATTGTTATATCAGTTTCTTTGAATTTTAATTATTATATTAGTTAAATTAATGAAAGGTTCATAATATTTTTATTTTTAGGAAGTCACATATATAGAATATTAAGTTCTAAGTCATAGTGTATGTAAATATAAATTATTTTTGTTCGTAAATCCTAGAATATCTACATTAACTAGCCCATAATCAGAGATACAACATTTGTTAATATTTTCATACAAAGAATAAATCACGATATCTTTTTATCTTTGTTCCAGTATTGTTATGGCAACCTCATTCATAATTTTCTGTTTGTAAATGTTCCTATACTTAAAAAATTCGAACAAACTAATTATTTTAAACTACATTTTTAGGTATTTTACCAACTATTGTCTTTGATGCCCTCTTGTGAATGATACCAACTTCGGGGTTTTCCTCCCAAATTTGGGGGAATCAAGATGTGCAATGAGTTTTTAGGGAGTCTATTATTAAAGTTTTTTTTTCCTTAAAAAAAACGCAAGACTATAAAATTTATATTAAACTGCGAACTCAACTAACAAACTAAACCAAATATAAACTCCAAGCGTGGCTATAAATGAAATATCAAAAAACTATAATATATTGAGATTGAAATAATAGCTTAACGGTCAGCTTGCTTGTACAACACGTAGGAGGCCCGGTGTTCGATTTCTGGTCACTGAATGAAAAAAAAAATCGTTTAATTTCATTATTATCATCATTAATATTATTAGGTCATTAATTAATGTATGTAAATGTGTAAAATGCACCTGAATAAAAACAACAGCAACTTTATACTTCTTGAATATATTTTTAATTTATACTTGAAATTACCTCTCAAACGGAGTGTACAACAAAATAATTAGGGGTTCTTAATCGACATTTAGGGAAATTTGAAGTTGGTCCTAGGGGGAACATTCTGTAGGAGTTGGCATCACTGCCTTGCTTATGATAGATATTTCACTCTTCGGTCAATATAATGTCACTTTCTGACAACATCGAGACCACTGTGGCAAACATTCTTACTTCTCAGTTTGACTGATCAGTTTCTATTTTTTAGACTGGGGATATTATATTATAATATTAATTATAGTAATAATACATCATACTTATGTACGATAAAACGTTTTTATAAACATTAGACGTGTTCATAACTTTTTATATTTGAAATTAGTCGGTGATAATTTACTTCAATCTACAACTATTCAAATATGTTAAAAAAAGGTAATATGTTTTATTGAAATCGTATATTACTGAAAATATTAAAATAATTATTGAAATGTGTGAGAGTGCTACGGACGCGGTGCATCCACGATTTTTCAAAAAAGATGAAATCCATGTGAAGGGTATAGTATAAACAATATTTTTGTTTAAAAAAACAACTTACAGTATCATAACTATTAGTTTCTTACAATAACACGTGTCGCATAGGCTTAACATGGGTAATTTGCATAACATATAAATTTATAATATAAGTAGAAATTGCTAATATGTAGAATATAAATAATACATAATTGACTTTTAATTAAGTAAATAGTAAGTAAGACTTTTAATTAATATCAAATAATCTCCCACTTACTGTTAATTACATTCTCCTAAAGTAAATAAGTGCTAAAATTATTATATCATAAAAGTTATGTATTTTAATTGCTAGTCATAGTAAAATAAAGACAATTTAATATTTTATAATTTGTTATACTTAATCAATTGAGTGGAAAAATGTGGTGGTCATTGAAAAATTTAAAGAAATGTAAAGCCTATGGCCTAAGGCATATTTTATTTTTATAAAGGCATGAGCTGAGATGGCCCAATGGTTAGAACACAAAAATCTTGACAGAAGATTGTAGTTTCATAGCTAGGCAAATACAACTGAATTTTCATATTGTGCTCGATGGTGAAGGAGAATATATATATGTGTCAGTAGAAAAACTACACATTTGTATCCAACCTGTATGCACAACCAACATGGAACAGCATGGTGGTTCAAACCTTCTCAAAAGGAGAGGTGGCTTCAGATTGCAGATTTGTGTACATTTTAAATGTTAATAGAGCCCAACTATTTATTACAAGCCAAATGTATGGTCATCATAGTATCAGTACATTATCACTAAACTAATTTATAAAAAAAAAATACTTTAATATCTATGCTCCTCAATTCCTTGATTTTGAACCATATTTGAATAAAGAAATAGATATTTATATTGCATCATTATATCAGTAAAATTAACAGTTTATATCAAGTGTATGAGATAAGCAAACATTATTATTCTCATTTACATATATTATTGTTTGTTAATAACACACTGATAAAACAATGAGTTAATAACAAAACTTAGGTTTTTTATATATCACAGAATTTTAATCCTATATTGTTTGAATAGTTATATCAACTTGTATGATACCAATTCATTTTTAAATATAATTATTTATCATTATATATAAGAGACATAACTGCAATAAAGAAGTGTGTGTTATTTGCGACTTTTGTGTATGTGTGTTATGGTTGAATCTATGTTTTAGCAATGCAAAATTGTTATCTTTTGTTCTTTAAAAGTATAATTGGGTAATTGAGTGTAATCATGATTTAATTTTTGCATAAATGTTTTTTTTGGCCCTTTTTTATTCTATCATCATTGAAGGTAGATTGAAGAGTATACTCTTGAAACTAAACTTCTGATCTTTAACTAAAACAACAAACAGTATTACTACGTATGATTAGTCTGTCAACTATAAATTTTAATCTTTTGTCGAAAGATTTACATCTGGTTTACATATATTTAAAAATATTGAAGTAATGATAAATATGTACATGTACAAGATATTCTACGAATATTTTCTAATTAAAATGATTTGTTTATGTTGCCTCTCTTCATCAGTTTGATATTAACTTACTTATTGCCTCATTGGTGTATTGGGTAATTCATAAGGCTATAAAATACTCATGGTTCTGAGGTTCAAACTGATTCAGCCAATAAAACATTATTGGGTTCTTTTGTCAAGAAATGGCACCTGCACTCTAGTGCTAAATAATATATTTATTATATTTTTAAAACATAACTGATCATTATGTGGGGCATCATTATATCTTAAGGCATGACAAAATTCCTTGGCTAGCCCACCAGGTATTGATAAATTTGTGGTCCACTCTAGACATCTTTTTAGCATAACTAAATGAAGTACAAATGCCGAATGAACATTGTTGTTTACAAATGCTCTCGTAACTAGTATTGCGATGCATGCATTTATTTTTTAGAAGAGCTTTTAAGTCTAAATAAATATTTTCTGTTTTAGGTTTTAAAATAGCTCTAATACAATTGGCAGTGGGCCCGGACAAAGCAAAAAATGTTGCATCTGCTGTCAGTGAGATACACAAAGCTAAGGAAAAGGGTGCACAACTGGTAGCCCTACCAGAGTGCTTCAATTCTCCTTATGGGACAAGTTAGTATTGCAATATGACCATCTTATAGTTTTTATAAACTTGTATTGTTAACATAGCACTTTTGATTTTTATATTTAATCTAATGTAGCCGCTGCGAGATAATATGTTCCTCGCAGTTTTGTGATTTAAATAGATTACTGGAGTGGCGAAAAATTTTGGACAAAAATTTTAATATTTTTTATTTGCCATACTAATGAATAATATCAGTAAAAACTATGCCTGACATGGCATGAATTATGTCTAATGTAATTTTAAATAAACAAAAAAATATTAATACAGTGATAATGTAAATAAAGTGTTTAACTAATCATGAACAATTGAGAGAATTCAGGAATTTATTATAGGAATTTATATTTGTGGTATTTCTTAATAAAAAAGGCTGTCTGCATCTAATTTTTTTTTGTATTTTGTAATTTGGTTCATTCAACAAATAAAATTACTAGAGGGATGTAATAAAACATAAAATTCTGCTTGGCCAAGATTATACATAGAGGCACATAATATTTTATTATGAGAATTAATTCCAAATTGTTCAAATTAGGAACCTCTAACGCTATTTTAGTACAAGTATTAGGTCCTTACATATGAAATTGGCGTTTTATACGGGAGGAATATGAAGTCAATTTTTTTTTGTAAAATATATTTAATTAATCAAAATATGCACCGTTGTTATGTATGCACTTTTGCCATCTCATAGGTAGTTCATTGATCCCTTTACTAAAATTTGGATTGCCGCATCGGAGTTGAATTTTTTTCCTAGTAAGAAGTTGTCCAAATTCTGGAAAAAATGATAATCTGTTGGAGCACGGTCCGGGGAGTACGGTGGATGTCGCAGACGTTCCAATTGTAGCTCATCTAACTTAGTGGTTGTTTGTTGTGCAGTGTGTGGTCTTGCGTTGTCGTGAAGATGCAGTGGCCTAGGGCGATTGACCAATCTCGGTTGTTTAGCAGCTAGTTCTTCCTTCATGCTTTGCAATTGCTGACAGTAAATATCTGCCGTAATCGTTTGGCCAGATTTTAGAAAGCTGTTGTGAACGACACCGGCGCTAGTCTACCAAACACTCACAAGTAACTTTTTCGGTTTATAGACATTTATTTCTCATAAAGAATACAAAAAATTCACTTAAAATGAGAAATATACAATTTTTTACGTTAATTTAAGTTAAAAATAAAGATAGTGTCTCGGATACAGTAAATTAAAGTAGTTAACAATATTAAAAAAGATGTAGGTAGTATTAGAAAAGTAATAATTACGCATGCTATAAAAACTTACAATGCAACGCATAGCGGTGAGACCACATTAACTGATATTTATTTTAGTAATAGTTACTTTGTATATATTTGATAAGGCGATTCTTGAATATTGTAAAACTTTCACTGTTTATAATTTCATCGGGTAACTTATTATAAATTTGCACTCCTTCGAACATTATATCCCTTGTTAGAACTTTAGTGGGTTCTAATGGAAGTTAAAATCAAACGATTTAACCTCGGAGTAAAAGTACATTATTCACTTTTGATACAGAGACACAGCGTTCGTTCGATAGTAAAAAGTTATATAAAAACAAAAATATTTATGTAGGTAGGTAAAAAATTAAAAGTAATGTAAAATGAATTAGTGTATGCGGAATTGCTATATTTATTTAGTAGGCGCTTCCTGAAGCCGTAACATCCCTCTTTCCATAGTTAGTTCTAATTATTGGCAACTCTAATTTGTTTCGTCTCCTTGTGTAGTGTGTATGAGTTTTCTTATGAAAGTGTATTTGGGAGTGTATCTCTTGAGTGATTATTTTTCTAATAAGAATGCCAGTTTTAAGAGTGTATAGTTGATTAATGTTAAGAATTTTGGTGTCTTTGTAAATTTTTTCAGTTTGTGTCAAATAATCGTATTTGTATAGTGCTTTTATAATTTTGTTTTGGAGAGTTTGTAGTTTTTGTAAATTTGTCTTTGCAGCTGTTCCCCAAATTTCAACAAGGTATTCCAAATGTGGTTTTACTAAGGTATTGTATATTACTGGACGTACTTTAATAGGAATACAGGCTGATATTCGTCGTAATGCTCCTATTAAGGGTGAAATTTTAGTCTTAACGTGATCTATATGACTTTGCCATGTCAACTTGCTATCTATTACAAGGCCTAGATATTTTTCATGGCTAGACTTTTGGATTGGCTTGTTACATATTGTAAGCTCATCAATATTTGGGATAAATTTATTTTTAGGTGCAAAAATCATGTAAGATGTCTTATTAGTATTTACTGTTAAAAGGTTTGCGAGAAACCAGTTGCTAACTGTGTTTAAATCATTTTGAGCTTCATTTATTAATTTTCTTATATCTTGGCCAAAATAAAAAAGACAAGTGTCGTCGGCATAGAGTGTAATATTTCCAGATATATTTAAGTTACTAATATCGTTTATGTATATTAAAAACAGTAACGGTCCTAAAATCGAGCCTTGTGGTATTCCATATGTTAATTTTGCAGGGTTACTTTTAAAATTTCCTTTTTTGACTACTTGCATGCGATTATTTAAGTACGATTCTAAGATTTTATAAGACGAACCTGTGATGCCTATGTTTCTTAGTTTTTCTAGTAATAGGGCATGGCTGACTGTGTCAAAAGCTTTCTTTAGATCTATAAATACACCGAGAGCTATTTTTTTATTATCTAATGCAGTTCTTATTTTGCTAACCAGATCAACAGTCGCCGACAGCGTATTATATTTAGGACGAAAACCATATTGTTGTTCGAATAAGAAATTAATTTTATATAGGTAATTATTTAGGCGGGTATATATTAGTTTTTCTAAAATTTTTGATAAAACGGGTAAGACAGATATTGGTCGGTAATTTCTCGGGTCCGTTTTTGTTCCTGATTTATATATTGGAGTTACTCTAGCAATTTTCAAAGTATCTGGAAATGTTCCTAGTTCAAGGCATCTGTTCATACAGTTTGTCAGATTAGGCACTATTAAATTTTTAATGCATTTAATTTCTTTAATACTAATATTATCAACTCCATTACTAGAATTAGAGTCCAAGTCGTTAATTATTTTTATTACTTCCTTTTCAGTGGCTGGTTGAAACGACTGTAGTGTATTAAGTGGTGTTGGTTGTGTATTTGTGTTATTTTGTTCGCTAAATTAGAACCAATTGTGGAAAAGAAATCGTTGAAACATTGACAAACCTCTTTCGGATTGTTTATGTTAGTGGAATTTACAATAAGTCGGGGAGGCGTAATATCAATTTTAATTTTGTTCCTAACGAGACTGTTGATTAAAGTCCACATTTTATTCGGCCGCTTAATACACCTGTTAGAAGCGTTGCAATAGAATATATTTTTTGTGTTTCGTATAGTTTTAAAGGTTTCGTATCTTTTTGTTTTGTAGATCGATTCAATTTCAGAATTCTTAGGATCTTTTTTGTGGTGACTCCAAGCAATATTTCTATTAAATATACTACTTATTACAGCCCTATTTATCCAGTCTTCTCTTGGTTTGTTTAGAACTTTTATTTTTATAGTTTTATTTTCTTTAATTTTAGTTATGATATAGTTTTCCAAAATCTCATAAATGCATTGTTCATTTACGATTGGAGTGTCCTTGACTGATTTGTATAGGGCTTCATAATTAGTTGCTAAGTATTCGCGTTTGTCTCTTTTCATTTGTTGTTTTGTCATTTTAATATCTAAATATATCTGTTTGTGGTCCGATAAAGGCGTGTCTAATACAGCCATGTGAAAGATGTTTTCTGGTATATTAGTCAAAACGTGATCTATAATGGATTTTTTGGTTACAGTCTCTCGTGTACAGTAATCTTCACTTAAATTGTTTAAAATATGAAAGCCGGTTTCATTCAGAATAGAATTGTAATCCTTTGTATTCCGGTCACCCTCATCTAATAGGTTGATATTAAAATCACCGAAGATTAAACTTCTACGTTTTATAGTTAGCTGTTGCTCATAGGTTTCTAAAAAATCACTGATATTTGTGTTCGGTGGCTTGTATATAACAGCAATGTTTAAGGCATATTTATTTAAGTATATCCAGAGAAATTAGTTTTCGTTTTTATTGATTGTAGTGGTGCTTTCAAATTTTATACTATTATGAATATAAATAGACACTCCCCCACCAATACGATTTTTTCGATAATTGTACACATGAGTATAGTCAGAAATTTGGAGCAGTGATGCGTCCAAGTCTGATTTTATCCACGTTTCAGTCAGTAGAATTATATGTATAGTTGTTTGTGTAGATTTTATTAAGGTTTTTAATTCATCTAATTTATTACTCTTTACTAGGCTTCTTATGTTTGCATAGATAAATTTTAATGACGAATTGTTTTTGTGTATATCCTCATAACAATTTAGATTCTGATAGGTAATATTTGGAATATGTTCTTGTCTAGTTATTATATTTTTTGTGTTAAAAGTAAGCGGGTTTCGTTTTTTGAATTATCTTTAATTATTTTAGGTATCCCCTTAATATACTTTATGATAAGGTCGGTTTCTCCTTTCTGTACTCGAGATGCTAATTCGCTACGTAATTTTTATATGCTGTTGTTGATTTGGTGTTTCAAGTAACTTTTTCTGAGTCAATTCTCGTTTAGGGCAGGATTTGGTTAGGTCTCCAGGGTTAAGCCATTGCGACGAGCGCTTCCGATTATCCGATACAGTATCCACTTTTCATCACAAGTGATTCGATTTAAAATCCCTTCATTATTGTGTCGGTTGAGCAAAGTAACACAGCAATCGACGCGTGTTTGAAAGTTCGATTCACTCAATTCATGAGGTACCCATCGTTCAAGTTTTTTTACTTTCCCGATTTGCTTCAAGTCGATTAATAAAGTTTTGTCATTTACCCCGAAGCCTGCAGCTATCTCTGAAATGCTTTGTGATGTATCCGCTTCCACAATAGCCTTTAATTCTTCATTTTCCACTTTGGTTTCCGGCTGAAATTTCCAGAACGAAAACGATGAAACCAAAAACGTACCGTGCTTTCTTTTGCGACACCAGCGCCGTACATGACATTAACCCTTCAAGCTGTTTCTGCAGCACTGGTGCCACGGTAGAACCCGTACTCGTAAATATACCGATATTTCATGTTTTCCATTGTGCGGTAATAATCGACGCCAAAGAAAAAAATCATGAGGAAAAAACAAATGAATGACTGTTTTCAAAACTCAAATGTACCAGCTAAATGAATTTATAAATTTGAATTTGGAATTCTTAACCAAAGAGGAGATATTTCAGATCAAAGTGGTCAGTACGACAAAACGCAAATTTCATGTGTAAGGACCTAATATTATAATCACACACACACAGCACTATACAGTAAATTAATAAGCTTATCAATTATTTTTAGAATATTTTGATGAGTATGCTGAAGAAGTGCCTTCTGGTGCAACATGCAGAGCATTGTCCAAAGCTGCAGCTGAGGCAGGTGTGTGTGTTGTGGGGGGGACTGTCCCCGAGAGATGCGGCGATAAGCTGTACAACACGTGCACAGTGTGGGACGGTAGTGGGAAACTATTGGCCCAGCATAGAAAGGTGTCCGAATCAGTCATCTTATAGAGATAAACAAAATTGTATAGTTTTTTTTTTTTTACTAAATTCCATTTTTATGTTCTAGATGCATCTCTTCGATATCGACATTCCAAACAAAATAACTTTCAAGGAGTCGGAGGTTTTGAGCGCTGGTGACCAAATCACCACATTCGAATACCAAGGAGTTAAGATCGGCATCGGAATTTGCTACGATTTGCGTTTTCCGGAATTGGCCCACCTTATGGCCAAGCAAGGTATGATTGAATTTTTTTAATAATTTATAAATGAGTTACACTCGTTATATTATACAGTCATTGCATGATGTCAGGATGCTCGCTGCTCGTGTACCCGGGGGCCTTCAACATGACGACGGGCCCCAAGCACTGGGAGCTACTGGCGCGCGCGCGGGCCAACGACGAGCAGCTGTGGGTGGCGCTGGTGAGCCCCGCGCGAGACCCCGACGCCGGCTACGTGGCGTGGGGGCACTCGGCGCTCGTGGACCCGTGGGCCACGCTCGTGGCGCATCTGGACCACAGGCCAGACACCCTCGTCGCGGACCTCGGTGAGTAGCGGTTGTTTTATCTTATGTTTAGTACCTAAGTAACTGTTCAATACAAAAGGGCTTACATTTGGCGCAGCGCATGTCGCACAATTTACACTAACAATTAACAACATTCTATTTGAAAAAAAATACCTTAAATAAATAAACTGAACAACTACACCTCGAGAGTAACTAAACATGCGTCAGGCATGACATGACGTCATGACAGGAACCTCCGCTCTGATGTACCTAAGCGTGTCTAGGATATAATAAACTTGTTTTAATAAGGGATAGATAGAAAAAAATGGGGTTGAGCGAAACTATTTTTCAATTGGAGAGGTTTCAAGTGTAACTCCAAGATTTCGTATACCGTGTCGCTTCGTATACAGAATAAAGATAAATAAACCTTAGATTTACACATCCCATGCAATTTGTTACATAGTAACAGCCTATAATATATATATATATATATATATATATATATATATATATATATATATATATATATAACTGCTGGGCTAAAGCCTCTTCTCCTTTTTTGAGAAGGTTGGAGCTTATTCCACCACGCTGGTCCAATACGGGTTGGTAGAAAACACGTGCCAGAATTTCAGAGAAATTAGACACATGCAGGTTTCCCGGTTATGCACTTCTACTTGACTAATATATCTTTATTTAAAATATATCAATACTTATATTTAATTTTGCTTCCAAAATTCCTATAACAGCTGACATACATCAAGATCTCGACCAATGATATCGCGTCAATCCAATGTCAAGATTGCTTATTAATCTTTAATCATGTGATTGAAATAGGCTATAGATAATATATTATATTTCTTGTTTTCAGATTTAAGTTTGGTAGAAGAGGTCCGAAAACAAATACCAATTAGAGTTCAGAGACGAACGGACATCTACGACACGATCCATAAAAAGTAATGAAATATAATATCAAGCTGTAAACCAAAAATTAATCACTTATATTAATGCTACAAAAGAATTGAAACTATTGTTTCTAATATGTAATTTTATTTAATGTTTACATTTTTACTATTGTATTTGTACAGTGGATATTTTTTTAATGTTAATAAATAATATATTTAGAGCTTTGATTTTTGTTTCTTCTTGTTCCTTTTCATGTAATTGTCGAATATTTCAAGAACTTCAGACGCACAGCCCCAAAATAAAGTTAAACCACTTCCACCTGAAAAACAAATGTAATAATTCTGTGTGATTTAATAACTGTTTATTTATAAAGTTCTATTTTATCGAATCAACTGAAATTAATATAATTTACTACATTACCAACTGGTTCAATTGGTTGTTTATTAAATATGAATTTCATACTCTATATATAATCTGACTCACACAAACAGCAGTACTTGGTATTGCTGTGTTCCGGTTTGATAGTTGAGCGTGTCAGTGTAATTACAGGCACAAGGGACATAACATCTTAGTTTCCAAGGTTGGTGGTGCATTGGTGATGTAAGCGATGGTTAACATTTCTTACAATGTCAATGTCTATGGGCGTTGGTGACCACTTACCATCAGGTGGCCCATATGCTCGTCCGCCTTCCTATTCTATAAAAAAACACATACTAACAGGTGAATTTAAACTAAGTAAATAATGTTATGGCAATTATATTAATGAGCTTTTTGAGGTTTTGTTTGTCAATAATAAGTTACATTATTTTTAAATAAAGCTTTAACTTAGGTATTAAGGACTAGCTTCCAAAGCTATGACATGAATATAAAAATAATGTTACTGTCATTTTACTCTTAAATATTAATAAGGTCGATTTCGGTATACTAAAAAAAATCAATTCAAGAGTGAATAGTACTTCAAACAATGAGTTAATAGGCGTCTTCTAGACAAACCTTAGGCTGAATAATTACTTTCATCGGGTGTAAACAGCTAGCCTATATAAAATATTGCTTAGGTACTTATAAGAAGATTAAAAGAAGTCAATGCTTTTTTTCATACCATGTCCATAGTTGTGAATGTAGAATTTACCGTCTTTTTCTTCCGATTCAAGTCTAATTTTTTCCCTGCCCGGTCGCAAACCTACCCAATGAGTAATAAGTTTTGCGTGCTGAAATCAAAATGTGCAAATGAAGATTGATTTAGCTTGTACCTATTTCATTAAAAAATTATTTGTAATGCCTTTGTCGGTAAAAATGATGTCAACACCAAAGAATATATGAAATTGTTCAAAAAACATAACAACAAACAACAAGTAGCAACTGGAAAAAAACTTATTCTTTTTGCAAAAACCGAACGCTTAAAACAAGTACTTATACAATAGCTACTTAATTGTTTATTGTTACTAATCTTCCGTCTTGCGTATTTAACTGCACTATGTACATCTATTTGATATATTTAATGCTTATCTATCATATCAAGCCGAGATGGCCCAGTGGTAAGAACGCGTGAATCTTCACCGATGATCGTGGGTTCAAACCCGGGCAAGCACCACTGAATTTTCATGTGCTTAATTTGTGATTATAATTCATCTCGTGCTTTACGGTGAAGGAAAACATCGTGAGGAAACCTGCATGTGTCTAATTTCACTGAAATTCTGCCACATGTGTATTCCACCAACCCGCACTGGAGCAGCGTGGTGGAATAAGCTCCAAACCTTCTCCTCAAAAAAAGGGAGAAGAGGCCTTTAGTCCAGCAGTGAGACATGCACAGGCTGTTACGGTTATCATATCAAGGCTATTGGGATAAAACCATAGAGTATTTAGTACTTTTTAAATATTTAACATATTCCTAACACCAATAAACTTCGCCACCATGAAGAACTCATCTTAAGTGTACTACTATACAAACTTTAATTCCCGGCATCAATTCCATACATCCGTTTAAAATGAAATCAGTGTCATTATCATCGAGATCTCTATTGTAATTATTCTCCTGGTGAGTACCACCCAAAACACAGTTGTATACGCTAAAACAAATATTAATGATTTTAATTTGTAGAAATTGAAATCAGGGATAAATTATAGTAAGTTGTTGGCTTTCTTCATGATTACTTTATAAAGTAAAAGTATATATTATGTACTTTAGTTACATTAATGATATAAAAAGAATAAGGAACGATATCAAAATTCTGAAACATATAAATTATGTATTATAATGTATATATTACTTTGGTATAATATAGTTGCCAGTATCTTCGTCTACAACTGTATGGTTTATCCAAGGCGCGGAAATCTGCAAACGTAATTAATTAATATTTCGTATGGACATGGCGTTTTTATTTTACAGGTTTTATTACCAATACAATGAACTTCACATCATTCGTATAATTACTAAAACATTCTCACGAAAATGCCAATAATTAAAATAAGTATTTCATATAAAAAAAAAATGAGTAAAGAGCTAAACTTCAACACTCACTCGTGATATTTGCCCTCTGATTGGTATCACTTTGTGGTCTGGAACTGCATCTCTTGATCCAAGACCCATGCAGTTAATAACTACGTTATAATCCTTTAGTTTTATATCACTCAAAGAGGTGATATTAGATTGTATTGTAATCCCTTTCGCTTGTTGAAATCGTCTGTACATATCGGCGAGAATAGTTGGTGGGTATACAACAAGAGTTGTAAAAGTGCGACCGACTCTGAGAAAAATACGATGTTCATCAGATTAATAAGATGATGTCGTAATAAGGTAATCGTATATGGTTGTAATTTACTCGGTAGCACAGCTTTGCACAAGCGCTTCTGGCTAGATACCACCCAGTCACCATATTTTCTACCGCAAAACAGAAGTAGGTACTTAATATTGTTGTGTTACGTTGAAGGGTTAGTGAGCTAGTTAAATACAGACACAAGGGACATTACGTCTTAGTTCCCAAGCATTGGCACATTGTCGGTGTAAGGAACGGTTAATATTTCTTACAGCGCCAATGTCTTTGGGCGATCGTGACCATATACAATCAGGTGGCCCAATTGCACGTCGGCCTTTTTTATTTTTATAAATAAAAAGATCAAATAAAATGTAATTATAACTTACACATATTTAACAGAGTACAGCCCGCTCAAGTAATCTAACTGACGTTTATCGAGAATCCGGTAACCGAATACGGATGAAGCCCACTCATCTACGTGCAGTTCTCTTTTCTGTCTGTATAGTTCGAGCATCGGCATAAGAGAAACATCGTAGCCGCCTTTTAGCCAAAGCTTATGCAGGTATTTATAGGTTTCACCGCCCCATTTACTGCAAAATATAACATAAATATGTACATATTACGAATAAATTTATTCGACCCATTCAATATAATATTTAACTAGTATTATTGGCTTTATTTGGGATAAGAAAAGCAGTCAAGATAGAACAACATTTCATTTGCTGCAATAGAGTTAATCCACTGAGGCATCCCGCTTGTTTAATAAAAACAATAAGTGATATACCGCAATGCAGCGTATATACTTCAGAATCCTTATTTTTAAGAGGATACTACTAATAAGGAGAGAGCCAAACGAATTGTGTGCTCACAGACACATATGTAGGTCTCTTTACTAAAGGTCATTTAGGGATACTCTATGCCTTAAAGAAGCATATGCCTTATGCCTATTTAGGAGAACGAATCAGACAGAAATAAGTCTAGTCTAGTAACCTCTTACTGACCTCAAGAGTTGCTGTGGTGTACTCCCACACAGATATGGATACCATAAGCCCCCTGACCCGTCACCGGTAGTATTAGGAGTAAAATCATTTGCTATAATGACTACCTATAAAGAAATAACCTAAATTAGAAAGATACACATCATAAAATAGGTAGGCTTCATTCCTATCACACTAGACAATTATTCAGAAAGCTTTTCTATAACATTATAATCAAGATATGATACTTGAGAGAGAAACACGAAAGCAACAAATCTTTATAAAACCGTCTTGATGTGCATATAAATATTCCATTTTCCATGTTCCATACCAGTTTTCCACTCTAGTATGGCTGAAAAATATCTCTTGAAGATATAAGCTTTTCTTTGTACGACAATTATTGATCATTTTAAATATTGTTGTTAATTGATTTGATTAATAAATATTAAAAACTAAAACCAATTGCTTATTCAAACTCCGATCAGGCATATAACGAAAGCAGTCAAGATTGTTATAACAAGAATTACCTATTGTTAATACTCACATTGACGTTGGGATATTTTTCTTTTATTTTTACAGCACAACTTAAGCCGTTAATACCGGCACCTAAAACGGCGACTTTGGTCATAACTTTACATTTAAAAAATATAATTATTTTAAATAAACTCGCGCCAAATGTTTCGCGGTGAATAAGATTTAAACAATGCTATACAATATACTGGTATATAGTTTTACATTAATACTTATCAACGAGGCACTTACTCTCATATATACAAAGGTCATATAAACATATTAACGCAAGACAAATATAGACTCATATGATAATAAATATTATGTATTGTGAGTTTAATCATAATTGTACTGAAAATATTATTCTTTTACTATTCTCACTACATACATACATTACATTCTAGAACTCAGTTAGTTCATCATGGTGAACATTTGGTGGTGGGGCTTTGTGCATTCCCGTCTCGGTACGTACCACCCATAGAACAGCCATACTTAGTATTGTTGTGTTCAGGCTTGGGGGATGAATAAGCCAGGGTAAATACAGGCACAAGTGACATAGCATCTTAGTTTCCAAGGTTCCTCCAACCTTGGCGAATTCTTACAGCGCCATTTTGTTGGTATCTACTATCAGGTGGCTCATATCCCCGTCCGCTTACTTTTTTATTTTAAAAAATATACCAAGATATATATATACCAAGCGTTGTAAGACATCCTGGATTTCTGCTTTCCGCAGCTAGTCGGGTCCCAACTCCTTGAGTCATCGGTCTACCTGGCTGAAGGGTGACATCAGCTTTTGCCGATTCATGGTAACATCTGCTCCCACGGCCATCCGACCTTTAACAAACTGCCACTGCCACATCGTTTTGCTAATTTTGCAAACTATGTAAAAACTTCATTTCTCCTCCGAAAAACCTCATTTCTGATTTTATAGTATAAAAAAGTAGAATCGCCTTCGTCGTACAGTTCTGGATTTGGCAGTCATTATATTGGTGCTATATAGTCATCTCAGAATCTCGTTCTATCTCCAATCGATATTACCTGTAATGAAATGACCTGGAATCAACAAAAGCCATATACATACATACAACGTTTAATAATCTACTGAATAATATGGAAGTGATATACAGTGCTATAGCCGAATCGAAAGACGGATAGTTGCGTCATTAAGTCTACATTCTCTGGGGCTTATTTAGAAAAAATTATGAAGAAGAATTCTTACAGCCCAAGCCGGATAAAGGCTTTTAACTTACCTACATTGTAGTAGGCTTTCGAATTCCTGTTGGATGTCAAAATCTGCGCATCGCCTGTACGGCCTTCAAAGTGTATCTAAAAGATAGTTTAGGAGTAGGATCGCAATCCAATTTGTTCGCAATCCTGTTGTATTTAATATAACAAGATCCTTGTTGACTAGAAAACCACACCGCCCTGGTGGAGTTTACATTTTACATATAAATTAAGAGATAGAAGATTCAATTCTATAGTGTTTGTACAAAAATTATAAAGCGGTCAAAGCAATTTCAGTAAAACAACAAATGATGATAAAATATATAAGTTATGTTATTCCCACAAGTATCTTCTATATTATATATTAAACTCTAAAAATGTAAGGGATTTAATATAGTTTTAAAGTACGTAAATGAACAATTCTTATTTTTTTATTTGTATTGGCTGTTTTATTGACAAAATAATTGTAAGCCAGCGTCTGTGCGCAACGAAACTTAAAAAGTTGAAGTTTGAATTTAATTTAAACTTGTCAATCTTGTCATATGTCATACAAGTTGAGGCAAACAAAACTTTCGGTTATAAATTAATATTAGTTTTGCCGATCTTTAAAAAATAGAGAGAAAATGAAGTGTGTATAATGCTTTAGAGTGGTTTAATATGCATTACAAAATGTTTCTTACACGGTGTAAATAAAATTTTATTTCAGGTTGACTGTCGACGGGCTACTTGTTTATTTCCCTTACGATTATATTTATCCTGAACAATATGCATATATGCTAGAATTGAAAAGGGCTCTTGATGCTAAGGTACCTTATTCGATATTATAATTACGAAAATATTTTTTATAGGTTATTTACAAAATTAACGTGATTCTAAACTACAACGATCAAGCTTGTCTAAATAAACACGCCGGGTTTAAACAAAATGTGTACAATAAAACATTGTTTTATATATTTACATCATGTTCTTATCTTTGCATAATACAACGAAATATGTTATATAAAAAAATATCGGATTATTTGAATTAGTTCAAAAAGCATTATAAATTAAACGAGTAGTAAGTGTATTCAAATTCTATTGACAGGGTCATGGATTACTTGAAATGCCTTCAGGAACTGGTAAAACTATATCACTTTTATCACTAATTGTTGCATATATGATACACAATCCCCATCACGTCAGGTTAGTTATATATTATAATATGTTCCTTAAATGAAATTTATAACGTCCCAAATACTTTTTATGACATAAAACTTTTAATTAAATTTCATTAGTTTGATTAATTGAAGGACATGTGAAAAACATTTTGTTATATGTATAATTAATTAGTAAAATAAAATATGAATGATAAATTTCTGTATGCAAGAACACTATGTTCAAAAATGGCAAGATATAGGCTAGTAAAGTAAGTAGTAGGCCTGTGTTAAGAAGCTGAAATCCTTGTAATGATATTATTTATAAAACACTTTTTAAAAATTAGATTAAAAAAAAAAGACCATTTTAAAATAGACAAAATCTACTTTTAGAGTTGTTTACTTTAATATATATGTACCTTATGCTTTCAGAAAACTAATCTATTGCTCTCGAACAGTCCCTGAAATAGAAAAAGTTTTAGAGGAATTAAAAAATCTAATTAAATACTATGAAAAATGTCAAGGTGAGATGCCAAATCTTACTGGAGTTGTTTTGAGTTCAAGAAAAAATCTCTGTATACATCCAGACGTAAGTACAAATTTAATATACATAATTATTATCTTTTTATAAGATAGTAATCTATAATTGGGACTGTTTCTGGTGTGACAGTAGCTGGCTTAAATCGCACAACATTCATATTGAGTAAGAGCCCTCATAACATATTTTTGGCTTAAAAAATATGTCTGGTGTATTTAAAAAGCGAGTTTGGATTTTGCATGTTAGAGCCTGGTAACCCTAGTACAATGTTTGTTTTTTTTAAAGTGCCTTAAACTGGAATTAATTCAATTAAATAGGATTATGTTTAATTGTGAAACATTCAGCATAGCTCCAGCTATTAAGCTAAAAAAAAAATTATCCAAAGTCAATAATAATATATTTTAAACTGTTACAATATTTGATGAAAAATTGTTTCTTCAATCGAAGGTGTCTCGGGAGAGGGAGGGAAAATTGGTGGATGGTAAATGTCACTCTCTAACTGCGAGTTATATCCGTGAGAAACATGAGAGTGATAACTCAGTTCCTATTTGTAAGTACATGTATTGAAAATATTCAACTTTGACGTCGATTAAGTCTCGATTTCCGCATTGATTATACACTCAAATAAAATAATAGCATATTATGATTTTACATATCATATATACATACCAAAATGTACACAAATATACACATTAATGTATATGTATGTGTGAATGGATGTATTTACAAATTTAGAAGGAGTTTATCATACTTGATGAATGTATTATATGGTTTCAAATTAAATTAATCATATTGTTAATTCTGATAAAACTTAAAAAAGCTAATTGATTAATTGGATTTAAAAAAAAATACATGATTATTTTATATCTATACATTAAAGTTTACTTGTACTCCCTTTCTCTCTAAGTTTATTTTCGTTATATATCCGTGACTGCCTGTAAGATTTTGCTGTTAATGAAGCCACATTCTGTGTCTATATACTATATTAATTTGTTGCTTTTATAAAGTTTTTATCAATTTAACTTTCCACAAAAATACCGACAATCTATAATATATATTTAGATAAAATTTGCCAATCATATTCACAGGTCAGTTCTATGAAGGGTTCAATCGAGAAGGCAAAGAGTCCATGTTGCCCTACGGTGTGTACACAATGGATGATCTCAAACAATATGGGGCAGATAGAAACTGGTGTCCATATTTTCTTTCCAGATTTGCTGTATGTATAAACCTAAAAACTTCTCTCTACAAATATATAATATGTATGTAGGTTAATTTCTAGAATATTCCATATTATTTAATGTTTATAAACATATGTATATAACGATCAATTAAATAATGAGTTTATTTAAAAAAGTATAAGAATAATACGAGAAAATAATAATTAAACATTATTTAATGTTTAAAGCATGTATCAAAATGTTAATTAAATATACTTAAAATATATATAAGTCGAGATGGCCCAGTGGTAAGAACGCGTGAATCTTAACCGATGATCGTGGTTCAAACCGGGCAAGCGCCACTGAATTTTCATGTGCTTAATTTGTGATTATAATTTATCTCATGCTTGACGGTCAAGGAAAACATTGTGAGGAAACCTACATGTGTCTGATTTCACTGAAATTCTGCCACATGTGTATTCCACCAACCCGCATTGGAGCAGCGTGGTGGAATAAGCTCCAAACCTTCTCCTCAAAAAGGGAGAGGAGGCCTTAGCCCAGCAGTGGGACATTCACAGGCTGTTACTGTATACTTAAAATATATTACATTTGTTGAAGTGCCTTAATATAGCTTTAATATAATGAAACACTGTTTAGGAGGCCTCTAAGACACATACTTTCCTAGTTTAGTAGTCAGGATTCCAATGAATTTTGTAGTACTGAGCTTTACAAATAAAGATTTCTTATTCACATTCTCATTCTTATTTACTTTACAATGGATTGCTTTTTCTTTAAAAAAATATGTATCTTCCACAGATAATACATGCAGAAATCGTGGTGTATTCATACCATTACCTCTTAGATCCAAAAATAGCAGAAGTAGTGTCTAAAGAATTGCATAAAGAAGCAGTTGTTGTTTTTGATGAGGCTCACAATATTGACAATGTTTGCATAGATTCGCTCAGTGTAAAGATCACGAGGCGAACCATAGACAAGAGTACACAAGCCTTGCAAACGTTGGAGAAAGCAGTCGCTGAGTATGTAAATATTTTGCTTATTATATTTATATTATGTTATCGCGGGTTTAAAGCAAACACTGACTCAATGTGTTTAATAAGTATTTATTATCTGTAGAGAAGTTCTGAAGAATATATACCAAAGCGCATTACAGTTTATTTATTTTCATAAATAATTAATTGGTTCTGTCCAGGTGTAGTATGTACCGTTGTAGTACCTGAGAACCTTAGTTTAAATCATAGTTTGGACCAAAATAATTTATTGAGTTTTTATGTGATGGAAAGCTCATAAAACCGTGTCTGATCTGAGTGAGAGAATAGAAGGCGTCAGGAGAACATTACAGATAATCCAATTAAAATGATTAATATAGATTGAAACAAGAGGACGCGTCTCGTCTCGCGGCGGAGTACGAGCAGATGGTGGAAGGTCTGCGGGACGCGGCGGTGGCCAGGGACACCGATCTCATACTCGCCAACCCCATCCTACCGGACGAGGTGCTCAACGGTCAGCACCATCATTTGCTTCCACCTCTCCCACCCACCACTCAGTGTCGGCGCAGTGTATTCTCTGTGTGGAAATCACTTGCAATACTTTTATATCACCACCGCTCCTCCTGGAGACGGCCATCACTAATGGTCTCATTTTCCGCCTTTTTACGGGTGGCTTAGGTCATACGCGGACGATCGATTCGATTCGATCGATTTTTCGACCCCTAAGCGGGTCCCCGTGGGTATCGACCCACGAGGGTCATACGAGTCGAGCACGAGCACCCTAATACACCGACAGACGTACACAGAGAATCCTCCCGTGTGTCGGCAGAGGTGGTCCCGGGCAACATCCGGAACGCGGAGCACTTCCTGGGCTTCCTGAAGCGCTTCGTCGAGTACGTGAAGATGCGGCTGCGCACGCAGCACGTGGTGCAGGAGTCGCCGGCCGGCTTCCTCAAGGACGCGGCGGCGCGCGTGTGCCTGGAGCGCAAGCCGCTGCGCTTCGTGGCGCCGCGCCTGCAGGCGCTGCTGCGCACGCTGCGGGTGGCCGACCCCGCCGCCTACGGCGCGCTCACGCTCGTGGCGCACCTGGCCACGCTGGCCGCCACCTACACGCGCGGCTTCGTCGTCATCGTCGAGCCCTCCGACGACCGCCACGCGCTCAACCCCGTGCTGCACTTCTCGTCGGTACCCCCCCCCCCACGCACACTCGCGCACTCGCACACTCGCTCGACGTCTAGCAAATATATATATAACGTTTCAGATGCATGGACTCGTCGATAGCTATGAGACCCGTGTTCGCGAGGTTTCAGTCCGTCATCATTACTTCCGGTAAATATTTCGAATTGGGTGTATCTCATGTTTTTGCTGTTTTTATTGATGACGATAATCTGCGTGCGATCGGGCGGGTAGGAAACCAGGTGTTCGGTTCGGGTTGCTCCTGCTGTGTTCCTAGTGTGAGTGACACTAAACAAAAAATAACAGTATGTTATTATTACACCGACGATGGACAACGGTGTATACGATCACCAATAATATAAACTCGCTGTGATTATTTAATCATAAGTAACTTTATATTGCAATTTATAAACGAAGCAAATATATTAATTTAGAAAATATAAAACAAGTCATGAACGCAATTGGAATAATAAAAAAAACCTTTGCTCCGAACTGTGATCTAATTTGTATTATGGTGGTGGGTTCGATTCCCACCCAGGACAGATAATTGTGTGCATGAACATGTCTGTTTGTCCTGAGTCTGGGTGTAATTATCTATATGAGTATGTATTTACAAAAGAAAAGTAGTATATGTAGTATATCAGTTGTCTGGTTTCCATAGTACGAGCTCTGAACAAGCTTAATTTGGGATCAGATGGCCGTGTGTGAAAAATGTCCCAGGATATTATTATATTTATAGGAACGTTGTCTCCGCTGGACATGTATCCCAAGATTCTTGACTTTAACCCGGTCATCATGAGCTCCTTCACCATGACCCTGGCGCGGCCGTGCATACTACCCATGGTGAGTTGACATTAGTCAAAATATAATTTTTTTTTTTTGTTAATCCCCGGCATAAAAAGTGGATTGTTCTTATTTCATGTTACGTGTGTATCTGTCTATATGTGATCCATCCCAGCTCCTAAACTTTTTGATGCAGTTTTTTCCTTTTGAAGTCTGGTGATATCGGTTCTTAGCTATGAATTATGAAAATCGGTTCAAGTGTTTGAAGATCATCCGCTCATTATCAACTTGACAAAAGAGTGTTACCAAATTCGCAATTTCGATGGATTTGTATATGTGGTATTAAAATATTCTCATGTACTTTTAATAAAGTTAATGGCCAACGAAAACACATTTAATTTTTTACTTTTTAGAGATTATTTTGTTTCGTAACCGTAACAGCCTGTGAATGTGCCACTGCTGGGCTAAAGGCCTCCTCTCCGTTTTTGAGGAGAAGGTTATTCCACCACGCTGCTCCAGTGCCGGTTGGTGAAATACACATGTGGCAGAATTTCAGTGAAATTAGACACATGCAGGTTTCCTCACGATATTTTCCTTCACCGGAAATCACGAGATGAATTATAATCACAAATTAATCACATGAAAATTCAGTGGTGCTTGCCCGGGTTTGAACCCACGATCATCGGTTAAGATTTACGCGTTCTCACCACTAGGCCATCTGTTGGAGTGTATTTAAATTATTTATTTTATTACTGTGCAAAGAAACAGCAATAGTTTTTTTGCGCTCCTTTGTACTTGTTCTCCAATAACCGTGACATATTTCGAATATTTGTCGTAATTTTACAGATAGTATCAAAGGGCAGCGATCAGGTGGCGATATCGTCCAAGTTCGAGTCTAGAGAAGACGTCGCCGTCATCAGGAACTACGGACAGCTGCTGGTCGAGGTACGGGTACATCACCAGTTCATAATTACCCTTAAAAATGTCAGAGATTATAAATTTAAGCGGGTATACGACGTCATTTATTAGAATAGCAACACCGCACAACGTGATGTATGTCATGGAGGTTGGTCGGTTGTCAGACGCCAAGTATGAAAAATATAAGACGGGTGCCCATTTTATTATGTAGCCGACTGATGGAAATATAAAGTATGAGGGAGTATGTCAGTAGCGCCTGTGCTCGTGTTGTCTCGCGACCCCCGCGGTCTGTCGGTCCCGCGCCCCCCGCCCGGCGCCGGCGCCGGACGGGCGCGCTGACTGATTGAATAAAATCAACGTATTGGACGGCAATGGCGGCCATTTACATAGCAATCCATTTGAATCCGCGACATATATGTTGGTGATATATAATTAGTATTATTGGTTAAAAATGTACATTGATGCCATTTCCTAGGATAGATATCTCTTATAGATAGATATGGAAATATAATAAACTAGCTATTTACTCGCAACTTCATTGCAATCGTAATTTAGAATTACTGAATACCATTTTCCATCTTTCTTAAAAGAAGAAGATTTTCATACAAACTTTCATCCAATCTATCACTACCTTAGCAAATATAAAGGTCTCAATAAGCCACCTCTATTATAATTTTTTTCTGGTATATATATATTTATCTGGTATATATATATATATAATATATATATACCAGAAAAAAAAAAATAAAAAAAAAAATATATACCAGAAAAAAATTACAATTAATTTTAATAAATTAAAAAAAATACAATTTTTTTTAATTTATTAATATAATATACATATATATATATATATATAATTAATTATATATACAGAAAAAATTATATATATATATATATATATATATATATATATAATATATATATATATGGGTTGTGTGTGTGTGTGAATCCCACAAAAACCGCCCCTCCCCCATGGGAGCCATGTACCTTTCTGAAGGTTTTCGCTGCGTGAAAAAAAGGGTTGTGTGTACAAACAAAGGACTGTCGAATTGTTGATTAAATTAATCAACTAGATGTGCCCCGCGGTTTTACCCGCATTAAACTTGTATTATACGTATAACTATGATTTTAACCAACGTAATTCCCGACAATATTCTAAGCACAGATCTGTTTGAAAGTCAATCAGAAATGATACAGTATGTGTGTGTGTGTTTGCAGATAGCGTCGTGTGTGCCGGACGGCGTGGTCTGCTTCTTCACGTCGTACATGTACCTGGAGAGTGTAGTGGGGGCTTGGTACGATCAGGGTGAGTACACGCTGACCACTTGTGGTACCTAATTAGACCAGGAGGCGACCTAAGCATGTGCTACTCGATCCCGTCGGTAGACTCACCGCTGCCAACATGCACTTGTTAGGGATCGCAAGTAACACACACCGACGACCCTCATACGTCACGTCCCGTAAGCGCCTCGGCGTATGACGGCGTTCATCGTTCCTCCTGATTTCAACGGCGTCCTAAGCCGAGGTCCGGCCTCACAGGAGGCACCTTTAGAACGTCCGTCTCTCTTGAGCCCCTCGTGTGGCTCCTAACATCCGGCTGAGTTTAACTCGCCCATCCCGCCCGGTGACGCTGTAGAGGCCAGTAGGGCTAACAGCAATACACAGTCCGGAAAAAAAAGACCACTTGTTCCCACTATGTTTGTCCCATTGTACCACAGTAACGGAATTAATACGATACACAAACACAGTGTTGATCGTCTTAACTATAAGCACAAAAGGACATAAAATCTTAGTTCCCATGATTGGTGGCGCATAGGCGATGTACGGGAGAGCTTACCACCACTTACCACCAGGTGGACGACCAATTTGCCGCCAACCAATTTTATATAAAAAAAACGCCTGGACATTATCATGTTCATCATATATTACTTCATCATATACATCATCATAGCTTAAATCAGTGATCCTGCGGCCGCTGCAATAAATAATAACCATCAAATATTACTCACGAATAAAGGAACTGATTGAATTTGGCAAATTTGATGAAATTAATTTACATGGCGATTTGTAATGTAAACAACAAATTTTGTTTTATTTTTTTGGTTAATCTGTTAGATAATATAAATATAATATGTTGTGTCAACTCCAGGAGTGGTCGCGAGTCTGCAGCGACACAAGTTGCTGTTCATAGAGACGCAGGATTCCGCGGAGACGAGTTTCGCTTTGATCAACTATATTAAGGTACGGGCGAACTCTGTTTGCTGGCAAGTATCACTGGATATTATTGTATATCATTTGTTTTTATAATTTACGGTCACATGTGTGTCCAACCCGCATCGAACTAATGATGTACAAGGTCATTGGCCCCGGGTGAATGCCTAGGGACCTATCCAAAAATAATATAATTTAAAACTAACAGCTTCGGATTAAAGGGATGGCCTCAAATGTCTAGGGGCCCTGGATTTCTAAGTCCAACCAGGAAGTCATAAAGGTTACTTAAATTACGCAGTAATAGTAGAATCACGAACGGATGAAATTGAGTTTAACGTTTCGCTACGTAAATTATGTAAATTGAACCAGTCACGCATCGATGCAGATAAAATTGTGTCTGCTTTACTAAGTTCCAATTCTAATAGCTGCCAACTCGTGCGGTGTTTCAGGCGTGCGAGAGCGGTCGCGGGGGGGTGCTGCTGTCGGTGGCGCGCGGGAAGGTGTCGGAGGGGGTGGACTTCGACCACCACCTGGGCCGCGCCGTGCTCATGTTCGGCATCCCCTACGTGTTCACGCAGAGCCGCATCCTCAAGGCGCGCCTCGACTACCTGCGGGACCAGTTCCAGGTAGCGCCGGCCGCCCGCCACCGGTCAGCGTGTCGCTTGGCCTCAGTAACCACCTGCTTCGTTGCAGATACGGGAGAACGACTTCCTGACGTTCGACGCCATGCGGCACGCGGCGCAGTGTGTCGGCCGAGCGCTGCGGTGAGTGGGGAAAGGGGGGGGGGGCAACAGGCCACTCTCCTACTTCAAAAATTTAATCGAAAAAAAAAAAACATTAATTATGGTCTAACGATTTCACGTGTCTCTGCACAACAAACTTCATAGATTTAAAACTCTTAAACATATAATTTTTAAACAGAAAATTTCGATAACTTCAGTTGGCCAGACACAGAGCCTCTTTTCACTAGCTTTCAAAGCTTTCCACTAGATTAATGATGTAGTTAAATTAAATAATTATTAAATTAAAACCTAAAGCTATATTCTGTGTGCAGAGGGAAGACCGACTACGGTATAATGATCTTCGCGGACAAGCGCTTCAGCCGCGCCGACAAGCGCAGCAAGCTGCCGCGCTGGATACAGGAACACCTGCGGGACTCGCTCTGCAACCTCAGCACGGAGGAGGCCGTGCAGGTACACACGGAAACAGACATACATACACAGCCAACCACAGGACAGAGAACTCATCACTGATTCATTTGCAGTGATCTTTGTGTTCACGATTACATATTACTAACGAGCTATACTTTTTTACATTAAATATTTACGCAAAAAGGGGATTTCTTATATTTTTTAGTAGACGATATGAAAAAAACATTGTCAGGTAGCAGAATCGCTTGTTAATACATAAATAAAACACAAACAATTCCGATTATGTATATACATATATATATATATATATATATATATATATATATATATATATATATATATATATATATACATAATCGTAATTGTTTGATAAATAATATCTTAATAATAGAATGATCTAGACAATTGTTAATTCTAGTGAGAAAAGTACGACCCGCAAATAACAATAATAATAATGTGATGAGATTAGATCAAGACAGCTGAAAGATTTTTTATCTGTGGTATCTAACAATAGCTATAGCTTTATATTTGTATTAATGTCCCCTACCAGTAATAAACTATTTTATATTTTTTAACATTAATACCTAGAAACGATGGAGGTCTGTATATAGATATGAGTCATACATCACTTTTTGTCCGCCATCCGATTTCTGTTACTATCCAATTTGCCTCTAAAAATTTTGGCTCATATGTTCAGTGCCGGTGTTAGGGTTACTGACCCCCCGGGCAAAAATTTTGTGGCGCCCAGTTAAGGTAATCATAATTGAGTGATAATTTTTTGCTGATCCAAAAAATTTCAATCTTTCCTTTAGCATAACCCAGAGCTAACTGGCTCTGGTTTTTGTGATTTTGACTTATTTCATATTTTCAATAATTTACACTTAAGGGTTAGCTTTTCAGACCACGAATTATTATGGAGTGTTTGTTTTCTTGTTAAAGTTCTGTGAATTGATTTGGCACATAGACATATCACTTGAAACGACCCCACCCCGGGCCTCGTGACCCTAACCCCGTCTCGAGTTAATAACCCCCGAGTTAATTTACTATTATTGGCCTGATTTTGCAGTAAAGATTAATGTTGACGGAATAAAAAAATACTTTCTTATTGGTAGTTGCAGTTTCAGAGGACGGTGCTAAAGCAAAGCTGAAGCGCACGTCTTTATGGTCTTAAATTTGTTATTAGTTTTATTGATGGCTTGTGTGTTATGTTGATGACTCACTCGGTGCCAGCGTAGCGATGCGATCGTTTATCGACGCGAAGACTCCTATTATTTATTGAGATTGTTTGTAGCTATTTTATAGTTAAAAAAATAATAATTTTAATTTATAAATGAACGATAAAAACATGAACATGTCTAGTCACTTCTGCGTCCGAGGGGCGAAGGAAAATGCTATAATTGTTAACATTTCGGGTCATTAGAAAGTGCGGTGACTGTATATCTATATGTAAATAAATCTTATCACCGTTCTTCACAGATAAGCAAGCGCTGGCTGCGTCAGATGGCACAGCCGTTCACTCGCGAGGACCAGCTCGGCGTGTCGCTGCTGACGCTGCAGCAGCTGCAGTCTCAGGAGCAGCAGGACAAGATAGAGAAACAAGTCATTCAGAAGTGAGCTGCTGGTACGAGTCTCCAGGAAACATTGGAAGAGGCGTTTTGAGTATAACAAAGTACACGAGGCCACTTCTGTGCTGTACATATGCGTAGAAAAGTTATGAGGAATGCTTTACGTGACATAATAACGTAATTCTAACAAAAAACAGTAAAAGACAGCGGTTAAGACTTTTTTTAACACTTTTTCATTAACTTGACAATAATGCTACTTCTGATACAGATACTTTTTACAACATTGATGTGATAAATAATTGTCTCGTATTAAAAGAAACAGCGGGTCTGATCCATATTGTTACAAACGACTTGTTATTTATAAATAAAAATTGTAAATAATATGCGAAATAATACATAGAATAAGGAACAAATGGCTTGCAATGGTAAGATTCAAAAAATAAAATACATTTTGTAATTAAAGACTTTTTATTTTTCATCCACACTGTTTTTAAAATCAGACAACATTAAGTTACACATAAATTGTGTATCCAGTTATTTCGTCTCGAGTTATAGAAAACATTAAGAAGCACACACAATAAAAATAGCACTAAGGCTAACATCTATAATTGGTCAACCCATTAAGAGTTTACAAACATAAGTTTCAATTTTAAAGCTGGACATTAAATATTAATCCTAACTGCGAATGAGCAAAGTCTCGTTGAATTATATTTAAAAACAATCTAACATTTTCGTTAATAGCCGACTCATAATAATTTATTAGTTTCATACTCGAGTTAATTAATTAATTAAACAGCAATACTTGATATTGTTGTGTTCCGGTTTGAAGGGTGAGTGAGCCAGTGTAATTACAGGCACAAGGGACATAAAATCTTAGTTCCCAAGGTTGGTGGCGCATTGGATATGTAAGCGATGGTTGACATTTCTTACAATGCCAATGTCTAAGGGCGTTTGGTGACCACTTACCATCAGGTGGCCCATATGCTCGTCCGCCTTCCTATTCTATAAAAAAAAAAAAATTAAAAAACAAATTAGCAGTCATGTTTACTTGTTTAGCTAAAATACACAAGATATTATTTCATTTATTCTCTTTTAAAATGTTCGTCTTATAATAAATATAAAGTATGACACACAGTTTCATTGAAATATGAAATGTCGACAGAGTTAATACCTATTGAACTTTCTTCGGAGACCCTAGTCTCAAACAATTAAAGCGTTTCAAAAGGAAGCATTTTAAATTTTGTCACAACACAAATAGTCTCCTGAAATATTTTTCGTGAAATAATTTGAATCTTTGGAGACCGAGTATATACACATTCATAAATAAATTTCAAAAATATTAAGATCTTTATAAAACTTAACAATACTATGTAACCATACAAGTAAGTACTCTCGTATAGTCGACATATGTTATTGTCCTAAATAAATAATATTCCTTGTAATGTAAAATCAACAAAATGGACCTTAGTTTGATCACATACAGTTCACTTTATTACTAATAGTACATTTATATTTAAATATTTATTAGCAAGATAGAAATTTTCTTTAAAATAAAACATATAAATTCATTTTGACATTTAGATAATAATAAATTTTCAATAAATTATGTTAAGTATTTTTAAATTAATAAGTTTAATTTATATAATTTTATAAACATACTTATATGTATATGTGATAGTAATTATTGTGCTTTTTGGTTCACATTAACATCACATGAAACGAAATGTTCTAAATACGAATATTCATTAAATTTATACTCATAAACAGTAATTGCTTCATTGCCACGAGCACCATAACGAATAATTTCTAAAATCTTTAACTAGTGCAATTGGTGCGGCTAGTGCAGTTGGTGCGGCTAGTGCGCATACCATCTAGCGGCTAGTCCTTACGCTTAACCAATTAATATAAATATAAACAAACAATTATTAGTATTACTAAGCTATAACTAGGAATACCGAAGCTTGGTTTGTTTAATATTTATACACAGTTACTTGTGTGGTCGTGTGAACAACCGTTTTACAGAAATACTTTGATATAACATAGTAGAGTAGCACATATATTGCTGTGGAGACGATTATTTTAATTATACATTAGGTATACAGTAAAATTTGTGGCTGAGTAAATACTTAGTAATTCAGGGCATATTCTTAAAAATTACATAATGTATAATGACGCGTCGGAGGGCGTACGTCGCCGAGCCGGCAGACGCGTCACCGAATCTCAGTCATTTTCAAGTTAATGCCGGTCGTAACCGTTTTGGGATGCTTTTACAGTTTAAAAGCGAAAACTAGAAGAAAGAGATTTAAGCTTTCCTGTACCGGTTGCGCCGCTATAGGTCACCGGAGTGCTTCTGAATGGGCCTCGGCTGGTGCGGGTGCGCGTGCTGCGGGTGCTGCGGGTGCTGCGGGTGCTGCGGGTGCTGCGGGTGCTGCGGGTGCTGCGGGTGCTGCGGGTGCTGCGGGTGCTGCCCGTGCGCGTGCCGCCGGCGCGCCGTGAGCGCGGCCAGCAGTGCGCGGCCCGCCGCGCCGCACAGCTCCGTGCCGTCCCGCGCTCCCGCCACGCGACTGCCGCCCGTCAGGGAGTTCGCTATGTGTCTGACAATGGGCGTCGATTACTTGCGGTGTCTAATATTGTACTACGGGTAGAGCTTCGGTTGAGCTCCCACCGAGTGCCAATGCCTTTCCAGACACCCGTAACAACGATACAAATAATGTGTAGGCGTTTTGTTTTAAAGTGAGCGCGATTGTGTAATTGCAGCGTCGAGGGACGTAGTACATTAGTTGGCTCGGTCGGTGTGTAAGGAATAATTAAATTTTTTTACAGACGGGGTGATGACCTACTGTCGAGCGGTCCTCGGTCCTATTATATTGATTTAGAATGCTCGTATCGTACTAACCGTAGCGTGTGGTACGGAGCGTGCTGTCCGCTGAGCCAGTCCAGCGCGCCGGAGTCCGTCAGCGTGGCCGCCCCCACGAACTTTGAGGCGCTGGCCACGGAGAATAGCACCACCACGCGATGACCCTCCTAGGGACGGGAGCAGGGTTAGTGTGGCTCACTCGAGGAAGGACTGAGTTAGGTGTCTTAATGCACATCGATGTCGCTCCCGGTGTCGATGAGCGATAAATTTCCTGCAAGGCGCAGTGAGCTCACCTGCTGCGCTTTCTGCAGTTTCTTGGCGGTGGCGTGCGCGAAGGGGAAGGCGGCGGCGGCCTGCGCGGCGTCCACGGCCGGCACGTCGTCGGCGCGCACCACGAAGTAGCGCACGCTGCCGTCGCTGGCCTCCGCGTACTTCTCGATGTTCGCCAGCAGCAGCTTCCCGCTGGCGGATATGGGGCTCTTCGGGCCGCTGAAGGATTGCGGCGAGAACCCTTGCGGCATGCCGTCGTTCCTCCATCCCGGCCTCTGACCGTTCCTGTACCCGTAGCTCTGGTAGTAATTATTCCCGTAGTCGTTTTGGCTGTACTGAGGGTGGTATTTGTTCTCGTGCCGGTACTGCTCCTCGTCGACGCGCATGCGCCAATTTGGAGAATCTACCGTCAAAGGCTTAGGTCTCTGTCCGATGCCGCTCGGTTGAATCAATCCTATATTTTTCTCTTCGGCGCCGATGACCTGCACCACTGTATTTAAAATTTGTTCATCCAATGGACTCATAGGTTTGGCGGGATTCGACATACGACGGAGCACTAGAGCGCTTAGCTTTTGCCGCAAATAGAAGACGCTGATGGCATCGGATGCGTCGGCGGTGAACGCCATCCAGTCGTCGAGGGTCAAAACTGCCGTGTCCGGTGAAGAGTTGTTTTCGTCTGCTTCACTATCGGAATCGCTCGATAAGCCTGGAGGGTTCGCTCTCTGAGTAAACGCCCCATTCTTAAGTCTTAATGGCCCTCCGAACAGAGCAACAGTCAGTGGAGTTACTAAAGTATTGCACCGAATGAAACAAAACCGTCCAACGCGCGATATTTCCTCAAAAACAACCCAATCAGTCGGTAGATTATGGATCGACTTTTGCGTCCCTGTGACGCCAGCTCCGCGGTTTAAGGTAGAACTTGGATGGAAGGCTACTTTTACTTCTTTGGAAGTCCTCAGAGTACACGAGTCCCTGTCTACCCTCGCTATAGAGGGGTAAAGGCCACTCACCAAGACTGCTTTCACAACGTGCCACTTTTCAGAATTTATATTCACATCCTTTATATCACCGGAGCCTCTCGCTTTAACGAGGCATAAAGCCCTAAGTTGGGCCAATAATTGAGATCGGAAGCCCACAATCATTTCCATAGTTGCACCGCAAATTAAATACTTAGCACAGAAAGCCTTCTCTGTGCCATTGGCTCTGGCTGCCTGCCAGGCTTGGAAGGCCCTGAGCAACGCCATGTGGTCAGAGTAGCAGTCAGCGGCGAATTCCTTCCTAGCTAAGCTACCCTTTTTCCTATTTTCAGGATTCATCGATATTTGGAACGGTTCCTTGTTGGCTAAACTACATACGATAGTCAAGATAGGGTCGAGACACTTCATGACGCACGCGTAGAGCAGCATTTTGCCCAATTTTGGTTCGACTGTGAGATCCAGCAAATGTTGACCGACCTCCGTTAGATCTTCCATCGAGGTCAAAGCTCCGATCGTTTTGAGTAAAGTGACGGCATTGCGGACGGCCAGAAACGACGGTGGTTCTAGAGCTTTCGCTAAGAAATCCGCTATCGGTGTGTTGCCCGGGGCTAACAGTTTAGTATGAAGGCACAACTCTTGCAGTGGAACTCTCAGTATTTCTGGTACGGAGTTGAGAGGTAGAGTTTTGAACCTCCGCTTGGAGCACATGTGGAAGCAATGTCCGGGCTTGGTTCTGCCGGCGCGGCCCGCGCGCTGCTGGCAGCAGGCCCGCGAGGTCCACACGCACTGCAACGAGCAGACTCCTCCGTTCGACTCGTAATACTTTTCTTTTACCTTGCAGGAGTCTACGACGTAGACCACATCGTCGATCGTGATGGACGTCTCCGCGATGTTGGTCGAAATAATTATCTTCCTCGCATTTGGCAAAGGATTGAACACCTTCTTTTGGTCCATCGTTTGCATATTGCTATGCAATGTGAAAATCTGGTACTTCATTACGTTCATTTCCGTACAGCCTTGGATCAAGTCTCTCAGGGTGACGATGTCGTCGTACCCTGGCAGAAATATTAGAATGCTCCCCTTGGGCATGTTCATGTGAATGTGTCGGACCAGCGCGAGCATAAGGTCGTGATCGATCAGCTCCTCCGAGAAGGCGTGGTTGTAGACGTCCAATAGGAAGTCGTCGGCCGAGGTGTCCTCCTCCTGATCACTCCTGACCTCCTTCGAGCGGTCGAAGGTCGCCAGAAGCTTGGCACACTCCGTGTGGCCATTTTCGACGGCATGGTCGTACGGCGTCTTCCCGCTCTTGTCTTTCAGCGTCGGATCGGCACCTGAATGAGATAAATATACATATATATATATATATATGTATATATATATATATATATATATATATACATATATTCAAGGAGAATAATAAGAATAAAAACACCGAATATCAATACCCATTAAGTAAACGTTGGTAACACTTACCATCGGGAAAAAACTCACTTTTAAACAGGATTGTATATTAAAAAATTAATTATACTTAAGTTTTTCATCTAATAGAATAGTATTTTAGCACAAATATAGTGTGTCCAAAATTCAACTATATTGAGATTGTGATATGGTGCCAGCGCCGACCGCCCGCAGCGCGAGTGCGCCAGCGACGAGTGTGTGTGTATGTGTGTGTGGGGGGGTTACCGATGCGCAGCAGCTGTTGCGCGACGTCGCGGTGCCCGTAGCGCGCGGCGCCCGCCAGCGCCGACCGCCCGCAGCGCGAGTGCGCCAGCGACGAGTGTGTGTGTATGTGTGTGGGGGGGTTACCGATGCGCAGCAGCTGTTGCGCGACGTCGCGGTGCCCGTAGCGCGCGGCGCCCGCCAGCGCCGACCGCCCGCAGCGCGAGTGCGCCAGCGACGAGTGTGTGTGTATGTGTGTGTGGGGGGGTTACCGATGCGCAGCAGCTGTTGCGCGACGTCGCGGTGCCCGTAGCGCGCGGCGCCCGCCAGCGCCGACCGCCCGCAGCGCGAGTGCGCCAGCGACGCGTGTGTGTGTATGTGTGTGTGGGGGGGTTACCGATGCGCAGCAGCTGTTGCGCGACGTCGCGGTGCCCGTAGCGCGCGGCGCCCGCCAGCGCCGACCGCCAGCAGCGCGAGTGCGCCAGCGACGAGTGTGTGTGTATGTGTGTGTGGGGGGGTTACCGATGCGCAGCAGCTGTTGCGCGACGTCGCGGTGCCCGTAGCGCGCGGCGCCCGCCAGCGCCGACCGCCCGCAGCGCGAGTGCGCCAGCGACGAGTGTGTGTGTATGTGTGTGTGGGGGGGTTACCGATGCGCAGCAGCTGTTGCGCGACGTCGCGGTGCCCGTAGCGCGCGGCGCCCGCCAGCGCCGACCGCCCGCAGCGCGAGTGCGCCAGCGACGAGTGTGTGTGTATGTGTGTGTGGGGGGGTTACCGATGCGCAGCAGCTGTTGCGCGACGTCGCGGTGCCCGTAGCGCGCGGCGCCCGCCAGCGCCGACCGCCCGCAGCGCGAGTGCGCCAGCGACGAGTGTGTGTGTATGTGTGTGTGGGGGGGTTACCGATGCGCAGCAGCTGTTGCGCGACGTCGCGGTGCCCGTAGCGCGCGGCGCCCGCCAGCGCCGACCGCCCGCAGCGCGAGTGCGCCAGCGACGAGTGTGTGTGTATGTGTGTGTGGGGGGGTTACCGATGCGCAGCAGCTGTTGCGCGACGTCGCGGTGCCCGTAGCGCGCGGCGCCCGCCAGCGCCGACCGCCCGCAGCGCGAGTGCGCCAGCGACGAGTGTGTGTGTATGTGTGTGTGGGGGGGTTACCGATGCGCAGCAGCTGTTGCGCGACGTCGCGGTGCCCGTAGCGCGCGGCGCCCGCCAGCGCCGACCGCCCGCAGCGCGAGTGCTCCAGCGACGAGTGTGTGTGTATGTGTGTGTGGGGGGGTTACCGATGCGCAGCAGCTGTTGCGCGACGTCGCGGTGCCCGTAGCGCGCGGCGCCCGCCAGCGCCGACCGCCCGCAGCGCGAGTGCGCCAGCGACGAGTGTGTGTGTATGTGTGTGTGGGGGGGTTACCGATGCGCAGCAGCTGTTGCGCGACGTCGCGGTGCCCGTAGCGCGCGGCGCCCGCCAGCGCCGACCGCCCGCAGCGCGAGTGCGCCAGCGACGAGTGTGTGTGTATGTGTGTGTGGGGGGGTTACCGATGCGCAGCAGCTGTTGCGCGACGTCGCGGTGCCCGTAGCGCGCGGCGCCCGCCAGCGCCGACCGCCCGCAGCGCGAGTGCGCCAGCGACGAGTGTGTGTGTATGTGTGTGGGGGGGGTTACCGATGCGCAGCAGCTGTTGCGCGACGTCGCGGTGCCCGTAGCGCGCGGCGCCCGCCAGCGCCGACCGCCCGCAGCGCGAGTGCGCCAGCGACGCGGGCACGCCCTCCGACATGAACATGTACAGCAACTGGCTGAACGAGTCCTGCACACACGTACGGCAACAAATACACATTGTTCTTACACAACGGGAACTCATCGGACTAGTGCAGCAATACAATGGATATCTATTTGGCGATACACATGGGGCAGTTTCATCTGACTCATGTAACGGACACCAACATTTTTCTCCAGCGCCAATTAACTAGATGAATAATAATAATAATACTATTAGAACATTTTTTATATTATTTTGACTTCGACCTCACTCTTATAACTTAAAAAACTTACCAAGCTGCCTTCATTAAAACATTCATCTAAGAATTCGTCCATGTCGGCCTGAAGAGCTGGATCGATAACTTCTTTTTCTTCCTTATTGGACTCTTCTAAATTTTGTTTTTGACCTGGAATCAGAAATTTAATATGTATTGTAAATTGTGACGGTATTATTTTGTACAACAGCCCATTTTGTCTTAGAAGCAAAGAACTACTGTGACTACTTTTAAAAACAGGATTAAATAGTAGGATTTTACTAAAATTTAACATTTCATAAAAAAATCACTCTTTAACTTCATTACCCAATATATAAACAAACAAAAATAATATATTTATATAAATAATAGATTACAAGCTGTCGTTTGTTACCTTCAAGATGCGACCAATAACTCTGTCCGCTGATGAGTTTAGCTTTCAGTTCCCTTTCAACATGAAGCATCTTTTTGTTTGTGTACTTTGTCATCTTCAGGATATCCTCAAGGTAATAACGCTGGACTTCGTGGAGCCGGCCGGGTATCGTTACCACGGGACAATTGTTGAAATATCTGTTTTAAAAGATAAGCAATGTATTAATTTCTACAGATTATTAATGATTTGTGAATAGAAAATTTTTAAAACGCTAATTTAACTTAGTTATACACTTAAAACATTTTTACATATATGTCGGAAGAAGTGACAGAATTGTTGGTTGCAAAATAAAAGTTACAGATTGTTTATAATATAAATAGTTTAATATTTTTATGTTATTTATTTCATTTTATTTGAATGTCGAGAGGTTTTACACCCTTCTCGTGCAATTAAGAATGCACCATTTGGATTTGCAGATTACACCTCTCGGTGATTTTATTGGAAATTACCCAGTTAGTTCTAAGAGTAAGATAGCAAGATTATATAAAGTTAAAAAATACCTCAACCATACAGTTTTCCAATAAATGTATGTTAAGAAACACTAAAAAAGCAAGTGTTCTATCAAGGCGTTAAAGATTTATTTTAAAACTCATAATGTCTTTCACAAAAGTAAAAAAAACTATTAAATTATTATATCTAATCTGTGTTTGGCTGTCAATAATGGAATATAAGGAATATTATTATTGTAATGGTCATAGAGTACACCAGTACCTGGAGAAAATCTGCGTGTCCATAGTGGCAGACATGAGCACCAGTTTGAGGTCCTTGAGTCGTCCGAGCGCGTCTCGTAACGCCACCAGCAGGAAGTCACTGAACTTGTCGCGCTCGTGCACCTCGTCCACCAGCACGTGCGTCACGCCTGCACACACAGACAGACACACACACACACATACCGCCTTAGTGCATGGGCCACTGATTCAACATCTGTAACTGCTATTGTTACAGATATTCAAAGGATATTAATTATATATTAATGTCCTTAGTATTAGTACAGTACAGTACTGTTAATGTCCCACTGCTGGGCTAAGGGTTCCTCTCCCTTTTTGAGGAGAAGGTTTGGAGCTTATTCCACCACGCTGCTCCAATGCGGGTTGGTAGAATACACATGTGGCAGAATTTTAATGAAATTAGACACATGCAGGTTTCCTCACAATGTTTTCCTTCACCGTCAAGCACGAGATGAATTATAATCACAAATTAAGCACACGAATATTCAGTGGTGCTTGCCCGGGTTTGAACCCACGATCATTGGTTAAGATTCACGGGTTCTTACCTCTGGGCCATCTTGGCATTTTTTAGTATTAGTATTGAATTAGGGTTAATATTAGTATTTAATATTTCAGCATTTAGTTATGTAATGATATGAACTTTCATGAATTTTACAGAATACTAGAAGTTATGAGAGAAGACCAATAAATATAGAGAATCTTTTGAAAAGTTTCTTGATTATTCACCAGTAAGAGCAGTATCTCCACCCATCAGAGTCCGCAGCAGCACACCATTGGTACAGTATGTAAGTACAGTCCGGGGACTTACACGAGACTCCAATCTAATCTGGTAACCAATTGACTGGCCTATTTTCTCCATTCTTTCATGAGCCACCTGCAAGTAAAAGAAGATGTAATATGTTTATTTTTGTTTCAGTTTATCTAAGTTTTATATAATGTTTTATTTAAAATTCTATTACCAGTTGTGGATCAGGTGATCCTGAGATTTACAAAACACTTAACTATTTAATACATTGGGGTAAGTAGTACTTTACCCTCTCAGCCACTGAAACTGCTGAAATTCTTCTAGGCTGCGTGCAATATATTCTGGCTGGCTGCTTCTGTTCTTGACAGTAGTCTAGCACCAGCTGTGGGAGTTGTGTAGTCTTGCCGCATCCTGTTGCACCCGCTACAATTATTACCTGAAATTTAACAATTAAATTTAGTTTTTTATACAAATACGATAGGTATTTAAATGTTAAAAGCATATAGTACCATTGACAAACCTGATTATGTAAAATTGCATTGAGTAATTCCTGTCTTTGCTCATATACTGGCAACTTTTCCCTGAACTTTAGTAAATCTGGATTATATGTTGTATTTGGTATCTGAAATATAAGCAAACATTTAAATATAAAATGTTCAAAATTATTTATTTATCTATTTATTTAATTAATTTAATTGTTGTTGTTTTTTTTTAATATAGTTTGTTAGTTACATACACTTGTATGTTCTTGTAATAAATAAAAAAAAAATATGCATACATATTTTGTTGCCTAGCCCTGTTTATGTTTAAGGTAAAGTGTATTTTGTAAGATTATATTGTTATTCTAATTCGGATTCAATTGTAGATTCTATTAAATTATTTTTTATATATTTAGAAAAACATAAAATTTGATAATCATTACCTGTGCCACACCATTATTTAATTGTCCAAGTGTTTTATGAATAAGTTGAGGAGCCCTTTCTTTTTCAGGAGACAAGGACAAGTCTTCCTTTTCTTTGGTTGTAATTGGAAATGCATTGAAGACATCCTTGATAGCGCATCGCATATTAGAGTCGAGTATGAGCTTAGCATCATTTTGGATAATAGTTGACCCCACTCGCTTATAAATAGTTAAGAATCGGTTCACACCTATATTTAAGCAGTATGAGTTTTTAGCATGTTGCTCCATATTTCATAAATTGAGCAATAGGTTATAAAAGAATATCATGACCAGTCTTATTGGAAAGTTATTTTCATTATAACAATTGGAATGGAAATAACTTCAAAAACAATTAATAAATATTATTATAATTATTGGAAATTGAAAGGTAGGCGAAAATAAAACTATTAAAGTATAACTTTATGTTGTACACTAAAAGTAAGTAAAAGAAAGTAGAAGAATTTAACCTTTCCCGCGTGATTTAGACTTCAAGCCCAACTTGGCGACAGTCTCGTGAATGAATCCTCGTTCTTGGGCTGACAGAAAAGTTGGAAACTGAAGTTCTGTTTCATTTTCATCGTTTAAAAACTTATCCAACTGTATCTTCAGGGCTATACTCACAGACTCGGCTATTGGAAAATGCTTATTACCTAAATTACGCTTACCCTTCTTTGAATTCATTTTATATTATATTTATAATACGAAAACAATACGAAATTAACCATTGACGAGTGTTAATATATTATACTTTGTTTACTCCGTTATATTGGAGAATAAATAACAAGTGACAAAAATTGGTTATGGTTATCTATTTCAGATATAAGATGTGTTGCCAGTAGAGCCAAAGAAAAAGAAATAGTATTCCAATATTTTTTCCTATGATTACAATTAATTATGAAACAAATGTATAAATTAATTTATTATTTATTATAAGATTTGTATACAAAATAGGAGGCAATATATGATGCCAGTTTTACAGTATAGGTGGATAGATCGCTTCGCATCCTAAATTAGTTAATAGTTCGATACTAAACTTCGAAACAGACCCCAATGGTATTTTATGGTAATACTCTCTAATTATAAAACTATAAAACTTTATGTTATATAATCTCAGGTAATATTTATGTTATAATGTAGATATGTTATGAGGGAAAACATGAAGTCAGTACGTGTAATTGATATACATTGATTTTAAAGTGATAGCATTGCATATTGCATAGCATATGCATGATGAGAATGAAATGATATTGGTATATTCTGTGATTTTTCTAAAGCATTCGATTGTGTAGGTCACGAAACGCTTTTACATAATATTAAGCATTATGTTATTAAAGCTTTTGATATCATTGCTTCATACCTAAGTCAAAGAACTCAATATGTTTTTATCAATAGAATAAACCTATCTATCTGGGTAATGGGCGTTCGACAGGTATAAAGTTTTGGTCCATTCCTATTTTAATATACATAAATGATCTCTCGCTCTATGTTAATGGTATTTATGATATTGTATTGTTTGCTGATGATACATTTCTTACTCTTTAAAGTTGACAGAAAAAAACATTAATAACAACGACGTTAACAATGCAATATCAATGATATAAAATTGATTTACTACTAATAACTTCCGTTTTGAATGTCAAAAGCTCAATGTGTTGTGTTTACAAAACTTGATATAGACATTCTAAAATATTCGTAAAGTTTGTCATCATCACATAATTTTACCCAATATTTTCTTTGATTCTGTTTTTTCTTCGTCTTCGTCTTTCGCGGTTCATGTCAAGATAAAAACTGTATTGGAAGCGTTGGTTGCTGGTGTGTGCCAGCGCGGTGCACCGTAGGCATGTGTCTACGCTCTAATAAACGTCTTCTAAGAAACTGACTTACATATATTATTATTTCCTTTGAAGGAATATAGCAACACTATAACGTTTAGTGAATCTTTAAAATTAAATCTATTGTAATTGTAAAGGAGAATAACTGTCAAGTGTCAATGTCAATTTTTTCTAATTTTGTACGAAATACACACGTGGTTTTATTTTGTCTTTTTGTATTCTAAATAATAAAGAAATTTTAAAAAATAAAAATAGAGTTACTTTATTATGCTTTACTAATTGCAAGTACTCAGTATTCTTATCTTAAATTAATCAAATAAAGCCACGACAATGTCAAAGAAAATTAATCATTTGGTTGTGGATACCACTGCTTTTATAAAAGCGGCCAATTTACAAAATATTGCTGAGTCAATATATACAATTCAAGAAGTTATCGATGAAATCACTAACGACAGGCAGCGCCGAAAACTCGTGGTATTACCATACGATTTAAAGGTTAAAGATGTTTTTACAGAAAACATCAAGTTTGTCACAGAATTTTCCAAAAAGACTGGTGATTACACCAGTCTATCAGCGACCGATATCAAAGTTATGGCCTTAACATATCAATTGGAGAAAGAGATTTTAGGAACTAATCATCTCAAAACTGAACCTACAATGCAGAAAACTGTCAAGGTATCAGGACTCTCTGGTTTTAATTCAAATACTGAAAATAAAACAGCAGTCCAACCCGTTAATTCTGCAGACTCAACATCTGATGGTAATCTAAACAATAATATTACTAGTAATATTAATGAGATATCAAATAATATAGAAGAAACTAATGACTCAAGCAAAATTGAACCAAATATTAACAATGATAATGATAGTTATGAAGACAACATACTAGATGAGGCAGTAGTGGAACAAATCAAGAACATGGATTTAAAAGAAAATGAAGTTGATGCATGCATTGTAAAAGTATCTGATAATGAAGAAACTGATAGTGAACAAAGTGAGGAAGAATCTGACAGTGATGATGGAGAATGGATTACACCAGCGAATTTAAAAGAGAAGAAAAAGGAAATGGAAGAAGGAGAATTTGAAGATATAAGTGTAGAAATTGCTTGCATAACATCAGATTTTGCTATGCAGAATGTTTTAAAACAAATTGGTTTAAATGTAACATCAATTGATGGTAGAATTATTAGGCAACTTAGGACATTTATTTTCCGTTGCACCACTTGCTTTAAAACAACTAGTGTTATGACTAAACTGTTCTGCCCTAAATGTGGCCATGCTACACTTAAAAAAGTAGCAGTCAGTGTTGATGATGAGGGAAACCAACACATTCATATAAATGGGCGTAAGCC
Organism: Nymphalis io; assembly: GCF_905147045.1. Lineage (NCBI taxonomy): Eukaryota > Metazoa > Arthropoda > Insecta > Lepidoptera > Nymphalidae > Nymphalis > Nymphalis io. The sequence continues at coordinate 11,578,686 of NC_065901.1, forward strand.
TCTTACGGCCAAAGGCAAAAAATTCAGTTTGCCCACACCAAGAGGCGGACAGCACTTCCAATATCCAATCCTTACTGAGGATCAACATATACAAAAAAGATTTGCAACAAAATTAGCCCGAAATAAAACGAATGCCCTTGATGCCGATTATATAGCTGGATTTTCACCCTTTGTTATGAAGGATGTTAACTCAAAATCAGCAGTTTTGGGTGTAAGAGCTGACAAACAGGATATTAAATATTGGATGAAGCATTACTCAAAGGGAAAGAAAAAATGATAATTTTAAAAGTATAATATATATATATTTATCATAACATACTTATAAGTAGTAGATATAATATATGTCTCACTAAGCAAAAATATAGACTTTGCTCTGTATAGTTGAAAAAAATGTAAGCAATCCATTTTTTGTGCTTAATAGTAATTATTGTGAAGATTATAAGGGCACTTATTGAAGTTATATTGCTGTTTTATTTGTCATTATGTTCTTTTAATATTCCTTCAAAATATTTGAAGACCGAATCAATACACTTGGAAGACGTCATTTCATGTTTTGGGTGACCTGAAAATTAAAACGAAAGAATGACAAATTTCCTATACTAGAGTAATCAAAAAATTCATAACATTTTCAAATAAAATTACAAAAACGAAAGATTTGTTCAGGGCTCGGGGATAGAATCTATAAATTAAGACATCAAAACACATTTATATTATCTAATTACAGTATTATACATTTTTTTTTTTTTATAGAATAGGAAGGCGGACGAGCATATGGGCCACCTGATGGTAAGTGGTCACCAACGTTCTTAGACATTGGCATTGTAAGAAATGTCAACCATCGCTTATAGCCAATGCGCCACCAACCTTGGGAACTAAGATTTTATGTCCCTTGTGCCTGTAATTACACTGGCTCACTCACCCTTCAAACCGGAACACAACAATATCAAGTATTGCTGTTTTGCGGTAGAATATCTGATGAGTGGGTGGTACCTACCCAGACGAGCTTGCACAAAGCCCTACCACCAGTAGAATTTATTTGTGTATATTTTTAGCATAACTAACAAACAACTACCATTAATATTTATTTAAAAAAAAGTCTTGAACTCAACCAACTTGTATTTATTATATGTTATACTACTACCTGTAAATTTTACTGGCTTAATCTGAGTATTATGAAGCTGTTTTTTTGAAGAATTACACATCAAAAGAATATGATTGTTATATTTTGAATAGTCTACTCTTACAGTATTAAAATTATCTCATTCTTTACTTAAAAACTTAAATGAGTATACATATATATATTCATAGCTGGTGGTAGGGCTTTGTGCAAGCTCGTCTGGGTAGGTACCACCCACTCATCAGATATTCTACCGCAAATCAGCAATACTTGATATAGTTGTGTTCCGGTTTGAAGGGTGAGTGAGCCAGTGTAATTACAGGCACAAGGGACATAAAATCTTAGTTCCCAAGGTTGGTGGCGCATTGGCTATAAGTGATGGTTGACATTTCTTACAATGCCAATGTCTAAGGGCGTTTGGTGACCACTTACCATCAGGTGGCCCATATGCTCGTCCACCTTCCTATTCTATAAAAAAAAAAAAAAATTATATATATATATAGTATATTCATTTTATTTTTTAAGTATAATATATAATATTATATATATATATATATATATATATATATATATATATATATATATATATTTATTATTGTTGTTGTATCTCCACAGGTGTGCTGTCCTTTGCCTTTGTTGTATTTGTCTATAAATTGATTTACAATGCCAGACAGCATTACAATCTATTTATATCTATCTAATATTACCATTGCAAGTGTCAATATTTATGTTATTAATTAACTGTATACATAATTCAAATTTGCTCTGAAAGTATTTACCTGCTGATACCCTGTAGATATCAGAGCTAGGAGTTTTCATAGGAGTATCTAATGGAGATGAACTTGCTATCCAATTTCTTGAAACCTATAATAAATTAAAATTGTACACTCAATTCTCGTAATACTATAAATATTTTATTATTGGATCACCACCTAAAAAGTTTCACTTAAAAAGATATTCAAACAAGACAGAATTAGAATGAAATTATTAATAACAAAAATATTACAAATAAAGATTATTGTTAACTACATGTTCTAATATATAACATTTTATTAAGAAGAAAACTTAGCCATGAATAAAATATTCTAATAACAAAAAAAAAAATCAAATATTTACCTTTAATAAATGTTTCGAAATTTTAATTCCAGAATAACTATGAACAGAGTCGGTCAATGCAACAGCCTTTACTCTCTTCTCAAACTGCTTTTTTTGTTTATCTGCCAGCCCAACAGTTAAAATTCCACCATAACTATGCGCTACAATAACAATTGAAGACGCTTTTGTATTTGGAATGTATTCGTCCCATACATATTTGACATGTTCTTCAGAACTACCAGTATGTGGTATCCTTTTGTCTTCTCTGTAGTTGTCATTTGAATTAAGAACCATAATTCCATATTCTCTGGCTTTTGCCTGTCTGATGTATGGAATTTGAGTACCACTTTCTATACAATCATTAATTATTAGGCTGTTAAAGGTAAAGAAAAAAATTATCTATTTTATAAATCTTTATGTAGCAAAAGCATAAGGAAACACAGTAGTGCTTAAAAAAAATAATAATAAAAAGTGTTATATTACATAATATAATTTTTAAATCTGATAAATTTATTTGACACAATAGTCTTATAGCTTTATATTTAATTACATTTTTAATTATTAATAAATATAATACTTACGACCGAGCCCACTGTCCAGCTCTCACAACACCGGATCCATGTATCAGAACCATCAACACATCTTTCTTATCATAATCCTGTGATACAAATATAAATGTGCCATTTTTTTCTGTACTCCCTTTGGGTATGGGAAGCTTTATTAAATTCTCTTGTGATTCAAGTAAATGGTACACATGCTCAGTTACTGCTGCCCCAAGTACCTCATAATGTGCTTGACATTCTTGATGATCATTACTTATATTAAATTGAAATGGCTCCTCGCCAGGCTCTCCATTGTCATTGACTTTTCTTAACTGGCCTTCTGTAACAGTTTTTTTTTTACTTATGCAAACTATATAGATATATTCTTTTTTATTCAATTATTTGATATGTGAAGATAAATTACTTGATAAATTACTTGATATGTGAAGATAAAAATATATACAACCAGTACCATTTATTTCGGAGTATTTTTCACAGAGCAAGAGATTTATTTCAGTTATACATTCATTGTGGTTGAAGTTCACCTAAAGAACAATGTAATAAAAAAGTATTTACCGGCATTAAACGCATACCCCAAGTCTGCTATACTTCTAACAGGGGACATCCTTGTCACCTTAGATAAGCAATAGTTTGTTATATTATGAGTGAATTTTCTTTTAGACAATATAAGCGACGTATATATTATTGACGAGAGACGTATGGTATTCATTAATGAGCGGTAATAATATTGTTCGTGTATAAAACACGCCTATATATAATAAAATACACTATTATCAATATATTCTACATCAAGTTATCATCGCCGATTCAAAACAAAATATTTGATTTGACATTGACAGTTTCTTTTTTTTGCTAATATTTTTGAAAAGGCAAAGGCATTTATATATAATATACATACTTTATACTATTGAGTATTGCCTCATTTCACTTCGTTATTTAAATCATAATATTATTTATTAGCCGCTGTTAAGCTGTTCTACCAATTTTCTTGTGATTCTCATGATAAGTTTTATATCTATGTATAACACTATTAAATTTTTTTATATTGTTAAAATCATTGATTTTTAAAAATTATCATTTATTTTTTGCATAAGTAATAAAATGACACAATCTTTAACATTCTTGTTTTTAAGGCTAAGTATGGCATAACTTAATTCTCAAATTGAACCAATTCAGAGACTTTGCACAATAGTTAGAACATCTAAATCCTTACTGAAGAGTTTGAGTTCAAGCCCAGGCAACCATCACTGAAAAGTCAGGTGCTTAAATTGTGCTTATATTGTGCTTGACATTGAAGGAAACATTGTGAGGAAACCTGTATATGTTTGAACTCTGTTACATGTATATCTCCATATTGGAGCAGCATGGTGGATAAGTTGCTAACAAAATGAGATAAGGCTTTAGCACCCAGTAGGAAGATTAAGCTTGTAAATTACTTTTAAATAAAAAGAAAACATTATTTATTTAAAATAATCATCATAACATTGCGCAACATTAGCGAAATAGATTTAATTCATACTTTTGACTATAATAGATATACAATGCACTTTAAATACCATGTACACATTGCATATTTAAAAAATAAATTTAATTATTCATTGTACCAGTCCAGGAATAGAAGTGTAAATGACATTACAAGTAAGAAGAACAAAATGTAAACCCTAAGACCAGCATTCCTTTGGATGGCTTGCTTTATTTGTTCATTCGCATCTTTCATTGTTTCTGTTGTGCCAACAACAGTATTTGCTATCCTGTCAATATCTTGTTCTTGTTGTAGAACCTGAAAATAATTTAATTAAAAAATTTAAGAATAATTTATTTTTATTTTTTAGAAAATGAATTTTAAATAGATTTTTATATACCTTTTCTGTAAATATTTCTTGTAATTCTGCAATATGGAGTACTTTACTTTCAATCTGTCTAACTTCTTCAGTCATGCTGTTCAATTCATTCAATAGTTGAATGTTCTCGGATTCAAACATCTGTAGTTCCTCTGCGCTGAGTTCCCCTTCATCAGACATGACTGCTACTTCATTTTCTGATAAGTCGATTTTTGTTTTTGCATTGTCCACTTCTTCTGTTTCACTATTTTCTTTTTCTTCTTTTTCTATGACTTTATTTTCTATGAATGGATTAAGTATATTAGACTTTGTCTGTGGCAGTTCCAATCTTGATAGTTTTCGAATATCTAAGGCTTTTTTCACTCTCAGAGCTTTTAATTCACTGTGTATTTTACAAACAGCTTTCAAGTATGAATCTATAAGGTCAATTACAGCATCCATATATTCCCGAGTCTGTTGAGCAACTGCAAGCTTACGATTATCATTTCTAAATTCTTTTAGTAGATTTGAACAAGTATTGATTATTCTTTGCGCTCCAGTGTCTATCTGGTCACGTTCAGCTTCGGACATTTCGTCACCAGTTACATTATTATAGAAACTTAAGTACCTCTCTCTGTGCTCCAGCAGAAAGTCTCGAAGTTTTGTTATTTGCGAAGATATAACTTTAGCTGTTGCTATAAAACCCGTTTTCGGTTTACTTTTCAGTATACGTTGTTTGTCATCGCTTGTTGGGCTTTGGATGCCAAAGGCTTTGTTACGAGTTCTTACTGTTTTAATACAAGCCCTAAACAGTGGTGTTATATCCATTTTGTTATTTTAAATTAAAATTTTAAATTTATGATAGGCAAAACAATTCGTATTTTGCAAGTGACGTTGGTTATAATTTGTCAAATTGACAGTGACGTTAATGAAAACCTCACAATTTCGGGTGGGTCTTCACTCTGTATTTACATAAGATACTTCTCCATACATTTGTATAATGCACGTATAGTGGTTAAATATTATTTTGTTAAGAATTTTTTTTTTTTCAATATTAAAAAAATAATTTGCTTCTTCTTTCTTATTAGTACTAAACATTACTTTATAGCCTCTTTATTGATATTAAATTAATAAACCGAATGGAATTGTCGAAAGGCGACCCTAATTTTGTTAAGTTAATAAGTGTTTTTGTTGTAGTTTAAAGGCAGCTGTTGTAATAATAGTAATATTCTTTTAGCTAGAGATTTTTATACTACACTCGTATAGTTGACCCTAGGTATTAATAATTTTTAAAAATATTTTACGTGTGTGCTATCATTGCTGCGTATACGATACGTTGTGGTTTGGTTCTGTTGTACTCTATTTATAAGATTACGATTTCAGCGTTAGCAATACCTGCTATTGACAAACAAGACAATAATGAGTATATACTGTGGGTACAAAAAAATAAGATTTTTTAAAAAAAGCGTACGATTTTGGTCTTATAGTCTACTATTTTTAAATTACATTGTATAGGGTTCATATAGCGATAGATTTTAAATAAATCAACAATATGGCAGCAGCAGATAAAATTTCGCGTCAGGGAAAGCACTCCATTCCTATTGAAATATTGGACGATCTATGCAGGTAATTACGCACATTGTTATTTATAAACCACTTTCATTTACAGAAAATTATATACAATACTGGATTTGAATATCATATATTTGTTGGTTATGTTATAGTAAATAATCCGAAGAAACAATAAGATGTTATAGATAGGCGTTATGTAAAGTTTTTAATATTATATTACTTTCAACGAAAAATCATCATCAAAACAAATCATCAAATGCATGGTATTTCAAGTGTTTGCATTTATATTATACTTTGACCTACATGAACCTCAAAATCTAATTTTGATCGAAAGCTTTTTAACAGCCGATTCATTATCAACCTGCCTCAAGAAGACAGAGGCAACTTAGTTCGAATCTGCTTCCAAATTGAGTTGGCCCACTGGTTCTATTTGGATTATTATTGTACAGATGAGAGTAAGAAGCTCAATACATGTGGTATTCGGGACTTTGCAGCACATATATTTCAGGTATTAATATTTTTATAGCCTACTACTTTATGTCTGTAATAAAATTAATGATCCAGTAAGTATCCAGTATGAATTATTTTCCAGTACATAAATAGTGAATTTACTTGATCGTCTACTGGCCATAGGACTGCATAATTCTAGGTTTTGGGTTTAATTTCTGGGTGGGGCCAACAAAAATCTTGCTGATTTTTTCTGTTAAATAAATAACATTAGTAGCTTGGAGTTAATAATTGGGAAATGTTTTAATAATTGGGAATTCTTTGCTTCGGAAAATATCTAACGCTGACTAGTACTGTTGAGCTGTCCCATCAGATTATGATTCAGATTATGTGTAATGCACTAAAAGTCTCCATTTAATCATAATATAATTATAATAATTCAATTGAATTATAATAAATTAGGGATAAGAAAATTATGTTAATGTGTATGAAAATCAAACAATATAAATAAATACAGTACTGTCTGCTTAGGCATAAGCAGTTATCAAGTTCTTAGCAATATTCAATTTTCTCCTTAGCTTCATACAGGTACAGTGAACAGACTTTCTCAGCTCAGGGATTGGTCTTTAATCAAAAAATTGAGTTTTGTGTGAAAAATAATAACAAATTAGTATTATAAGAAAGAAAATTTTAGAATGTCTGTTTAAATATAAACTATTTTAATTTTAATAATACTAAACCATTAATATTATGAAAAATGTAATTATATAGTTCTTTATATAAAACTTGCCTCACTTTGTCTACAAAAATGAATCTAATTATTAAATTTCAGCATGTCCCACAACTACGAGAGCACATCAGCAATCTTGATGAAGTTTTGGATAACTGGCGTGAATACAAACAGACAGTACCAACATATGGAGCTATCCTCCTAGACACTGAACTGTCCCATGTGCTGCTTGTGCAGTCTTACTGGACCAAAGCATCATGGGGCTTCCCTAAAGGCAAAGTGAATGAAGATGAGGAGCCGTGGAAGTGTGCTGCTAGAGAGGTAAACATAGCTATTATTTGAATTAAAACTTTTTTAAGTGATATTTTAATATTAATTAGTATTTGAAAAATTTATGCTTCATAGTTCAGTATTAATGAATATATATTTTTGATTTTATTGAAGGTTCTTGAGGAGACTGGATTTGATATAAGCAATTTAATTAACAAACAAGATTATATTGAGGCAATGATACACGATCAAATCGTCCGCTTATACATCATTGCGAATATACCACGCGATACAAAGTTTCAGCCGCGAACGAGAAACGAAATAAAGGCTTGCGAATGGTTCCCACTAGCTGACCTACCCGCTAACAGGAAGGATATGACACCTAAAGTTAAAATGGGTGTCAGCCCCAATGCATTTTTTATGGTATTGCCATTTGTTAAACGAATGAGACGTTGGGTAGTAGAAAGGAATCTAAAAGTGGGCAGAAGAACGAGACACAAATCAATGGGTGACATTGAATCGTGCAAAACAAAGAACAAAACCATCTCACAAGGTCTACAGAACGAAATACAGGAGTATCAGCAGAGTTCTGGGCACAAATATACAAGTAATAATCATGGCAACCATTCAAATACGAAAGCGAATGGTAACAATGGCGGCGGTCTTAAAAAGGGCGGGAAAATGACAAAACGTCAACTTTTCACTCCACAAAATACATATACAAGTAATTTCTCCCCCGTGCTAAAAGATAACAGTCCAGCGGAAGAGATTGAAGAGAGCACGTATTTGAACTTCGTCGCGCCATCTTGGGCCAATTTTAAATTTGATAAACGCGCCATCTTGGAATGTCTGACTTGAAAATTAAATATTGTGACTAATGTTGATCTCACTTCTAAAGACTTGTTTCTTATAGGACAAGCTTTCATTCTTTGTTATTGAAATTATAATTTTCTGACGTATATTGTTGTATTATTTATACGTACTTTAAAATAAAAAAGAGATTTATAAAATCTAAAGTAATTCGCTTTATTTATCAAATCTAACATTGTTTTTCTTTATAAAGAGTTTTCAGCGACCAGCATTATTACTTTTTATTCATCGAATATCCAATTGCATTGAAATGATGTCTTTATGTGAAGAAAAACATCTGCCCATTTAAATATTTTTTGCTTAATTTTAGCAAACGCACTATCTTTTTTTTCTTAAACAGAACATCTCTTTAAGAATATGCAAATCACTAAAAATAATTTGTTCATGGTTTCATCTACATATTTTTGATTAGTTTTTAGATTAGTAGTTGAGTAGTAAAACGCCACAAACTAACTTACGAAAAGTGTATGCCGGAAACCTCTGTCAGAATGAATACCTATATAGGGCATACAAATTGATAGATAAAAAAGACTAGGCATATAGTTATAACAATACACAACTGAACATAATTTTTTGTGCTATAAATGGGCAGAATTCATAAGACAGTTCAATTAATTTATGGTTGTAGAGCAAAGTGTAACGCGCACACGCATCCATCAATTCGCGGGTTATCACTGGCCACAGCCCACGAGGACAAAGTTAATTATAATTATGTACCATTGCGCAGTTATCTTGAAAAATATATATAATAAAATACAAATATTTGAGGCGTGAATATGTAAAGTGTTTATTTGAATTGCATTAAAACCTTTTTCTCGGTAATCGTTATCGGAAAATATTGAACAAATATATATGATAGTTAGGAGATTACTTGATCCATACAGCAGCGTTGTTAAAAAAAAAAGTCGCGCCGTAATTTAAAACCTCCATTTTGTAGTCCACTAACAAAAGGTAAAGTAAGTTAATTATAGGCGCAACTTGTGGTCTGTTGAATGTGTTTGTGTTATTTGGATTTTTTAGAATAATTGAGTGAATAATTTGTGATTTGGTGATCTATTTTTAAAAACACCAATTCGAGGTTTTTCAAAATCAGTTTCAACTCTGGTTGCTTAATAATTATATACCTATTTACATCATTTCTTTGTTACAATTTTTTATCAATTAGAAGCAATGGAAATAAAAAACAAAAGTAGGTATTCTTTCTGTTTTCGTACTTATTCCCTTTTTGCTTTTAAGCTATCTATCACGAGATTGTTTTTTTGACATCAGCATATTCAATAATACAAGCCCAACGTTTTTTACGCAATTGATGCGCGTAAATCGTGATGTAAATCCTCAGTCGCGGATTCTTCTTACAAAGCAGTGCGGGACGTGGAGTTCTGCTGAACAGACCTATAGCACTGCAAACACGGCACAAGAGGTGCGAGGTCTGTACGGGGCATAACGCATATTCATCGAAACGAACAACACCCAATCGAGCAAAAGCAACGACGTACATATATTCTCTCGCCTTTAAATAAAAATCAATTCCAAAATGATATACTTGATAAGAAAACGCGTTCAAAATATCAATTTATACAAGAGATTGATGCTTGTTTTGCTTATCTCAGTCATTTACTTTAAATCATTTACTTTAGAAAAAAAAAATTTTTCTAAAGCATGGTCATGGCCTCCAACAACAAAATCACGCTACTTTTCGTACCAATAAATAAGATCGTTTATTAATTGTATCGGGTATTGTAAAATAAGAACACAAATAAATAATACCATTTTTAATATACTTTTATACAGCCCAATTAACAAAATATCACATCAAAGTGTAAGACAAATACAATAATTTACAAAACTATCCATAAACATGTCATTACAATTAATAACGTCCTAAAATAATAAGTTTAATTTTACGTCATATAGAAACTTTGATTGCGTGCATTTTTAACTTATATTAAAATAAAACACTTCCAAAAATTAAATTCATTTCGTTATTTACATTTTTTCATAAACAATAATAGTCAATACTGGTCTTCAATTTATTCGATTATCACAAAATTTATACAAAGTAGATATTTTTTAATGAAATAAACTAAATATTTTTTTGGTTAAATAATATCAAATTTTCGAGTTTAGTGTCATAGAGTGATGAGTGCCAATTGAATTTAATCACTTTTCAATGTATTTGATACTGGAAGGATGTTTTTAAAGTTAAACGAAAAAAAAGGAATTACTGTTCTAATAGCAAGTGAAAAAAAATAGTAGAACTTATTAAAATCGATTTAAATAACAAATATGTACAAAACAATATTTTATACAAATTAGTCTAATTATAAAATAACTGAAAGTACAAAATAACCATAGAAATTCGCGCCAAAAATAGTATTTAGGAAAAGTTTAAAAGAAAAAGGACACTGCCTATTTTTTTATAATATATATTATTTTCGCTGTAATTAAATATGGCCATTATTATCATAAAACAGCCATCAATCTGTAAATATTATTTTCTTCCTTATAACTCGACATGAAGGGAAAAAAATTTGTTTCATAACAAAGAAATGTTTCATAATTCAAATTTTGAACGATAACATTTAAAGTTTCCAATATTTGATTAAACTTAACAGATAATGAGAATTAATAAAACCAAATTGGTGCTTTCTTAACGCTGCCTAAGTAATGCTAAACTTATTTAAAGTCAGAATATTTTTAATGGAACTTTTTCACTAATGCTTATTTAAGCTAAAAAATAATTTAATCACGACTGTTAAATAAATTACCCTATAATTATCTCTTCTGTTCGAGAAATGTTTTTTTTTTTTAAATTATTTAATAAGATTCTGATTAGTAAATAAGCCTTATAAGAATTTAAATCCGTCATTTATTGTACATAGTTTTAGTCAAGGCCAATATAATAATTTTTTATCATTAAATCGTGTTACTAAAGGTTTTTAAAAATATTTATATTAGTACATTTTTTTTTGACAGCTTGCAGATCTATTTGTCATACTCTACATGATGTACACATACGTCTTATGGCGTAGCGAGTTCGCGGACTTTCCTTTATTTTCCAAATACAGTTTTTTATTATTATGGAATATTCAATAATTTTTTTATTCTATCAACGTGTCGGATTTTATTAACACTTCGAATGTGTCAAATAAGCCAAATATTTGCATCGAGTTCGCTCAATAGTATGGCAACACTGGATGTTTTTTTTTTTTTGTGAATATGCAAATACTTATCGGATTCTGTCCTAAGCCAAGCGAAGTGCCGCTTATATTCAATATACTAAGGTCGAATACATATTATTAAATGAGTATAATGTTATATTAACTGACATAAAATGAACGCGACCTTAGTTTACGTTACGCATATAAACAATTAATTTACAACAATTGGTATCTACATTGGTTATAACATACTATGCGTTCGGATCGCATTGTCTAGATTTAATCTTCGTTAGTGAACCTTGTCCTATTATTAAGGTGCCTGTATCGCCTTAGCAGTACGTATGTAATTCCCGAGAGCGCTAGAACGACCGGCACTCCAAGACCTATGGATATTATCATAATGACGAAGAATGAAAAGCCTTCCACTGGCGGTGATCCGTATCCCATGGTGAATGACCTGAAATTATGTTTTGTATTCTAAAATATACTGTTTGTTATTTTGGTTTATGAGGAGGCTTTTGAGGAGAAGGTTTGGAGCTTATTCCACCACGCTGCTCCAATGCGGGTTGGTAGAAATCACATGTGGCATAATTTCAATGAAATTAGACACATGCAGGTTTCCTCACGATGTTTTCCTTCACCGTAAAGCACGAGATGAATTATAAACCCAAATTAAGCACATGAAAATACAGTGGTGCTTGCCCGGGTTTGAACCCACGATCATCGGTTAAGATTCACGCGTTCTAACCACTAGGCCATCTCGGCTTCCAATCACAAGAGGAGTAAAGACAAATAAACAACTTTGACATTAAACTGACGCGATATCATTAAACGAGATTTTGAATGATCGGATTCGTGAAAAAATGTAGGCGAAGTTGTAATCGGAACTTTGGAAGTAAAATTAAAGTGGATATAAGTAGTTAAGTGGAATCGTGTTGTATTATAAATAAAGGGGAATCAATCAGGAACTGTTTGTAGTGCAAAGAGCAACAAGTCATCAGCACCGTATAAATTTATTAGTAGACGGCACTTTTCGTTGTCCATTGATATATTGCCGCGCGGGCCGATTCAAAAAATCCGTTCCAACTGCGCGCGCGGTCGACCTGAGCTCCTAGCTCCGCCGCGCGAGCCAATGTTCGACGGTTTGCCGCGCGTATTGTATACGCAGCGTAAGGCTATAGCAATACTTGATATTGTTGTGTTCCGTTTTGAAGGGTGAGTGAGCCAGTGTAATTACAGGCACAAGGGACATAAAATCTTAGTTCCCAAGGTTGGTGGCGCATTGGCTATAAGCGATGGTTGACATTTCTTACAATGCCAATGTCTAAGGGCGTTTGGTAACCACTTACCATCAGGTGGCCCATATGCTCGTCCACCTTCCTATTCTATAAAAAAAAAGGTTTGTTTATTTTTACACCTTCTTCGATTTCAGTAGGATAATTCGATTATAGGATTTAAGATTAGGTATTCATTGTAGAATTAAATTATTAATTTCCCAATTCGTGCAACGTGCTTAAATAATAATAGCTTAGTTGTCAGGTTTAACGTACCTATGTATGTATGTATGTCTATGAGTTCTTTTTATTCCAACATAACTATTAAATGCCTAAAGAGTTTTGGATGCATTTTGGGTATTGTTAAAATCTTTAGATCATCCTGAGTGACACTGTATATATATTCACTCATTCGGGGTAGTCAGGTTTTTATTGTAAGTGTCAACTCATATATTTCCAATAACATGTGTGCGCGTGCGTGTATGTGTGTATATCGATTTTAGTGTAGTGTGAACTCACCATGCTGTATAATTGTGCTGCTTGTAGTACCCGTCGCCCGTTTCTCCGAACGACACGAACATGTCCTGTACGAGCAGGTCGGCCTGATCGGTTTCGGAGTAGAACAGCTTCAGCGTGCTATCACGCGGGAGGTCCGCCCTGCAATATTTTGTTGATATGAGTCGCAATCAATATTAACTTTATTAATGCAATTATGAAAAATGGATATTATTTTATTTTATTTATACGTACCATCATAACAAATTAATGATTGTTCCCAAAGTTAATAGTGGGCACTTGATAGTTTCTAGAACAATCTGTTATGTCTTTACAAACACACACTATCAAATAGATTTTAAATGCCAGACAAATTTAACTACGAATGACAACAATGACAGTCGACACTAAAAATTAAAAAAAAAAAACACCGAAAAAAAAACAAATCAAGGTTAAATTCAAACTATACACCTAACTTAATAATGAATTTATTTATTAATTTCTCCATTATTTATAAGAGCAAGTCATATCAGCGGACAGTAGGTGGTACGCACCGTGTGAAGGCGGAGACGCGTGCGACGGTGGAGCTGGCGACGCCGCGCGCGTCCTCCGAGTAGGCGACGGGCCGGAACTGCAGGTATCCGCCCTCGCCCGCCTCGTACAGCGACGGACTCTTGATCTCTATGATCTGACACGACTCCGTTAATATACATACGAGTACAAACTGCGCTCCGAAACCTACTTTCGGATTTTATATTCACATCCAAGATATGAGCTATCGTGATAAGTTTCATTAAAATCGATGAGACAATACGTTCATGATTTAATGTACTGTACTGATGATTTTGGGTTCGATTCCCACCCAGGGCAGACATTTGTGTGCGTGAACATGTCTTTTTGTCCTAAGTCTGGGTGTAATTATCTATATAAGTATGTATTTACAAAAGAAAAGTAGTATATGAAGTATATCAGTTGTCTGGTTTCCATAGTACAAGCTAGGCTGTGTGAACTTGGCACCCGACTTTTGAAAATCGATTTTTTTCTTTTTGATTCTTATAGATAATCGTATGTACTTGATTGTAATAAAATTTATTTTAAAAAAGAGACCCAGAAAGAGAATCTGAGTACACAGACAACCCAGAACAGAGCTCTCTAGCGCAGATGTACAAGGAGACCCGACCCCAGCTGAACTGGGAAGAGGGTTTGAACAAAGAAGAAGAAGATTATGTGAATCGAGTAGCTGACCTAGCCTAATGAGATAACACATAGCCTTAAGTATATATCGTCTCACCTCAAAAACGCCTGGCGTATGTTCATCGTCCAAGCTCTTCCGCATCGTGTAATGCATGGTCTCAATAACTGGATCAGTGCTGACCAGCAGCAAGTGTAACGCGTACCGCGACGCGTTGTACTCCCGGCTCGTGGTTAAGTTCACGAGGCTCACGTCGACTAGCGTTGAGTTAGCAGTGTGGATCAAGTGCGGGAGATCCAGTGCGTAGTCTTTGAAGGGGATTAGGTCCAGCTGGAAGAAATACGTTTCATAACTGTATTAGAATTTCTAATTCAAACAAGCAGTGAAATTTATGATATAGGTGCAAACACGTTCGTGACGATAGCCAGTTTTCCGATATGGATGGCCATGGCTTCGCCAGCATGGAATTCAGTTTGTAACAAAATCCTGCCATGGCCAACCTGCCATGGTTGGTGAAGGATATTAGAATAAACATAAGCCGAAAATAGTAGACAACAAAGATACATACGTGAACTTAATAGACGAGACCGATTTTGATAAAATAAAGACTAAATGGTACCTTGTATAATAATAATAATAATACCTTGAAATATTTCTTTAATTTTAAGCCGTTAAGAAGACAAAAGAAAAAAATGTATTCGTTTTAGTTATTTGCCAATTGCTGTATTAACTTAAAAAGTAGCAGAAGCGCTTCCATGACATTAAACGATACATTGTATGATAATATCGTTAAGAGTATTATAAATGATAATTATAACGCTGTTTTATTCCATTTTTATTAAAATGAACCCCCATTTGCTTTGACAAAGACTTTAACAACAATGTATATAAATCACAATTAAGACAAGTTGCACGAATTTGCATAAGTACTTGTGTTATGAATGTAAATTTTTCGCCTCCAAAAAGGTTTTACTAGTAATAAAAAAACGGTCATGAGCGAGGCGGAATCTACGGGATAAGTTTATCATTTAGGTAAAACCCGTATGCAACGTATGAGTTATATATAGTGATAATATTTTTCGTAATAACGTATGATCAAATTTTAACTTTGTTCGTCGTAGTAGTATTTTTTTTAAATTGGATATGCGAAATTCAATTTAATAATTTGAAACTCAGTTGCATTTGTACGGCTTAAATATAGCTTAAAGCTAATGATCTTCGCTACGAGCCACGTGTTCTGTCTATTCAGCCACGACAGCCCTTCTATATTATACCCTAATTAAATAAAAAAAAGCCGAGATGGCCCAGTGGTAAGAACGCGTGAATCTTAACCGATGATCGTGGGTTCAAACCCGGGCAAGTACCACTGAATTTTCATGTGCTTAATTTGTGATTATAATTCATCTCGTGCTTTACGGTGAAGGAAAACATCGTGAGGAAACCTGCATGTGTCTAATTTCACTGAAATTCTGCCACATGTGTATTCCACCAACTCGCATTGGAGCAGCGTGGTGGAATAAGCTCCAAACCTTCTCCTCAAAATGAGGAGGGGAGGCATTTAGCCCAGCAGTGGGACATTCACAGGCTGTTTCGGTTTCGAAAATAAAAAGATAGTTTTCTATTATATAGAGTTACTTATCCATTTTGTCTAAGTTAATATATGTTGTTTTATCAAAATACGCTAGTTTTGATACCTACTCCTTATTTTAATAAATGGTGTAAGTTCCGAGGTACTTACGAGAATCCATGTGTTAACATGTGAGCTCATATACCGACCTCACGCACACATTAACGCACTCACAATAACAAATCTTACGTCTACGTCATCTGACGCACAGGATCATACGCTGACGTCATCTCACGCTCGAAATCTCAGTTAGCTATGTGTACAGAGCGCAAAGATGTTTTCACATCAAAATATCGTGTGATATTTGGTATATCAAAATATGGTTTATATTCGTTTAATATACATTTTAAAAAAATTCGAGAGCTGAAACCCTAATCTTACTTGTGTGACAATTGTATTCCGACCTTAGCTCTAATTATTGCAACTCATACGTTACAATGCTTATTCTGTGTATATTGTCGGTAAACGTAACGCATACATAGCATAACACATATAAACATACACTTTCATCATTATAATATCGAGTGCTTCCTACGCCGGACTTCCTGCGATAATTATAGAACGAGGTCTTTTTAATTGTGTAGGTTTATAAGAAAGTTTTAAGGAGTCATTAATTCAGCCCGCATTTGTTGGTCTGACAAAAAAGTTTCAATTCGAAGTTCTTTTTTTTATAGAATTGGTAGGCTTACCTGATAGTAAGTGGTCATCAACGCATTGGCATTGTAAGGAATGTTAACCATTGCTTACATCGCCAATGCGCCACCAACCTTGGGAACTAAGATGTTATGTCTCTTGTGTCTGTAGTTACACTGGCTCACTCGCCCCTCAAACCGGAACACAACACCACCAAGTACTGCTGTTTTCCGGTAGAAGATCTGACGAGTGTGCGACAGACCAGACGAGTTTGCAAAAAGCCCTACCACTAGTAACAGTATTCTGGATTTAAATCTTGCCTGTTCTACATAAGATTTATTTCGTAAAATTGCATTTAGAGTAAAGGATAACAGTACAGTATAGTAACAGCCTGTTAATGTCCCACTGCTGGGCTAAGGCCTCCTCTCCCTTTTTTTGAGGAGAAGGTTTAGAGCTTATTCCACCACGCTGCTCTAATGCGGGTTGGTAGAATACACATGTGACATAATTTCAATGAAATTAGACACATGCAGGTTTCCTCACGATGTTTTCCTTCACCGTCAAGCACGAGATGAATTATAATCACAAATTAAGCACATGAAAATTCAGTGGTGCTTACCCGGGTTTGAACCCACGATCATCGGTTAAGATTCACGCGTTCTAACCACTAGGCCATCTCGGCTTTAAAGGATAAGTGTACACATAAAAATAAAATAGCATCTATTATTTTATGATAATTTTCATATTTTCAAAGTTTGAAAAAGAAATCGCTGTTATTAGCGATACATACCTACACCAAACGGAACTTCTTACATTCCTATGATTTATTATGTAACTATGTCACGTACACAATATATTTCACTAATTGGATTGCGATAAATAAGTAAATATTGTATACGAATATGCTTAAATAAATTATCTATTTCAAATATATAACAAATTTTACAAAAATACATTACAAATTCATTACTTATACTTTTAATTTTCTGTTTTTACGATTAACAAACGTCGCGACGTAATTAATGTTCTTAGCTAATCAAACTTTCACTGTTACGAAAAGTCTTGGCTATGATTCACTTCCTTTTGCACATTTTATTTTTATTTTTTAAATTAAAATTGTCGGATAGACGTATAATATTCTAACATAAGTTAGATAATAATATTTTCTACAGGACATGATAACTTTTGAGATCTTACGCTATTTACATTTCACGTTTCCCTTAATTTTTTTAAAAACTTTAAAAAAATGATTATACGTTCACAATCATTAGTTGATTTTGTTGTTGGTACTATTGTTATAGCAAAATTAAAAAAAAAAAAAGTTAAAATTATAGTACTCACCTTAATGTTAATAATTTCAGGTCGCCCTCGTCTCTCCTCATTTAATATCCCATAGACATGAACCATCGCCTCTTTATTTGTCAATATACTCTCGTTTAGATGCCAACGAATCCTGTCAAGTTTGTATGCTTTCTGGGGAAATTTCGGGTCGATGTGGCCGTTGTCATCCAAGTCATCATATTCGTAAAGCTACAAATTACAATAAAAATCTCTTTAACCAAAAAACAACAAGCAAAAAAATATTAGTAAAAATGCAATAGTAAAAAATAAAAGCAACTTGGAAACTATATAACTCGTAAATAGTCAGTATCGTGTCTTTTTGCATTCACCTCTTTCTCTTTTAACCGATGAAAAATTGACCAAAAAATAATTTACATATTGACTTCTGAGCATTTTGAGGTGGATGCCAATATATATCAATTATTTTTAGAAGACATTTCAAAACTGTCTTATATTGCGGTAAAGTATATACCTGGATGGTAATTAAAACAAATAAATTTCGTTGTTATTAACGAGTAGAGAAGTAGAGTATGTTTGCTTTTAAACACATCACTGATCACAGACAATATAGATCGTCGTCGTCGTCGGTTTAATTTAAAACAAAAAATCATTTAGTATATAATATCTAGTACGACCATAACTTTCTTACGACCGAATGTCGACCGCGGCGGCAATTTAAAAGACCAGTAATTTCTAAATTATAAATTGCTTCTTCCATTAAAAACCTTTGAATAACTCATGTGATTTATATATACTCTGGATTTAAATATGTAATTATACATTATATTTTTAATTTAGTATATTAATATCTGTATCTCCATACTTCTATGATCGTATAACTTCTAGAAAAATAACAAAAAATATGAATAAACATTTTAATCTCAACGATCTTATAAGGAAAAACTTCCACAGAAGCCATTACATAAAACAAGTACCTATCTAGAAACACACGCATTATGAATATTTGTTATGACATGAATAAGAATTGAGTGCGAAGCGTATTGAATATATATATATATATATATTTTATGTTATAGGTAGGCGGACGAGCAAATGGGCCACCTAATGTTAAATGGTCACAAACGCCAATAGACATAGGCAATGTAAGAAATTATAACCATCGCATACATCGCCAATGCGCAACCACCTTGGGGACTAAGATATTTATGTCCCTTGGCTAATTACACTAGCTCACACACCCTTCAAATCAGAACACATAAATACCAAGTACTGCTCTTTTGCGGTAAAATATCTGATGAGTGCGTGGTATCTACCCAGGCGAGCTTGCACAAACTCCTACCAGTAAATAAAATATCGATTGTATTCTTCGTCTGTCGCTGGAACTCGACAACAACGGCGATGATTTCGAAGACGACCTACCTACTTCATTACCTCTTAAATTTTCAATCACCTAGCAATGACATAGCGATCAAAAAACTCATCCATTTAAAGATCCCTAAAGTTAGACTCTAACCTTTTAAGGCAAAATCTTTGACTTTTTAGCAGACGCTTCCTGCGAGATAGTGTCCGGGTCGAGTGGCAAGTCTCAAGCCTATATTCAGAAAGACTTTAAACCTTTATTACTGCAGCAAATGCAATGATTACAGCGTGAACCACTTGTTTATATTACGAGCATAATAACTCGACAAAAACCATCATCACCCAGTCATCACATCACGCCGAACAGCAATACATAGTATGTTTTGGTTTAAGGAGGCACAACGGCGATATAATGGATAATTAATATTTATTTTAGTGTCTGTCTGATAAACCATTTGCCAGTCTGCCTATTTATTTTAGGAATACGTTAATAATATATGTTATCTGTCAATGGAATGCATTTATTGATACAAATACGTCTTATCAATCTAGTTCACTTCTTCTAATTAATTTGAAACTAATTTTTATAACAATGAGGTAGCGCCTAGAATCGCTTAAATCGTTCTCTATGTGTTAGACTAAATTGCCAGCTGTTTTGATTAAGCCATTGTCATGCAATTGTAATAAATACAAACTTTTGTCAGCAACCCTGACAAAAGTTATTATGGTATTATAATATGGTCTGATTTCCCATCCCCTTGATTTCTAAGAGTAAGGGAATAGAGGACGTAACTGTGTTTGTGCACACTCTTGTACACGATAATATAACGCGTGCAGACGGCTAGTCTCCCGTAAAATTGACCACAATAAGGTGTCAAGTCAAAAGGATATTAACAAAAATGGTTAAGATCTTTGACATTGATGCTGCGTATAAGCTACCGTTTTTGTAAAATCTTGGTCAATTTGTAAAGCTTTTTACTTGATGGTAGGACTTCGTCTTGCACAACTGTCTGGTTAGGTAACACCAACTTATCACATATTCCTACGCAAATAGCCATATCAACTTAAATATGTATATATAAGAGCGAACTTGACTGCTTTGTTGGTCTAATGGCTTGATGTAAGGCCGCATACCCATAGGTCCTGGGTTCAATTCTAAATCCAGGTCGGGCCAATAAAAAGTTATTGGGTTTTTCTGTCAGAAAATTTGCAGTAACAACCCAGAGTTGGGAGTGTGTTCACTCCCAAGTGTCCTGCGCCTAAATTCTTTCCGGTTGTGTCGGATTGCCGTCCCATCGGATTATGAGAGTTAGGGAATAGAGAGTGCACTTGTGTTTGCGCATATACTTGTGCACTATAATATATCCTGCATAGTTGGTTAATCTCACTTGAGATTGGCCGCCATGGCCGAAATCGGTCTGGAGGACATTATTATAAGAGCAAACGCTTTCAGATAAATATTTGTCTTTCTAGAGAATGTGCTCATCTCAAAATATATTCAATCTCGCAACCAGTGATGCTTTCAAAGTTAACAATGCCAGCATTAAAAAAATTTTTTTTGGGTTTTTTATCTGTGAATATGTATCATATAAAAATATTTAAACAAGCATTGCAATTAAATACGGTCTTTAATGTTGCAATTTAGTTAGGTATGTAATGTATATATACATTTGTTTACAATTTGCAGATAATTTCACAATTGATGAATAATATAGGCCAGATAGTATAGATCAGTGAATCATTGTTTTATATGGATAAGTTATACATTACTTCCTGATTATACATTACTTCTTAATTATGCTTATTGTAAAATTATTAAATGATAAATCCTACTAATACTATAAATATGAAATTCTGTATTTTTGGATATTTGTTACTTAATTAGGCAAAAATGTCTAACGCATTTGAAAGAAATTTGAAATAATAATATGATATACCTTAATTAATATACTGCAAACATGCAGGTGAAGCCTCAGGGTGGAAGCTGATCCGAATGAATCTGATCATTTATTTGTATAATAATTATTATTACATCTTTCATATTTTTTATTTGCAATCATTATTAACAATTACTTAAGTGTTGTTATTAAAAAAAAAGATTTATATCCCTAAAATGTTGTCGATTTTATAACTAGTTGAAAATAACAATAGTTTTATTTCATCACTATGATTGACAGCAAAGAAAAAAAATTATGGATGATTAAGTAACAAGCTTTCAAACAACCACCATATTTATAATATTAGTAAGGATAATTATTTGTACTTACCTTGTCGATAGCCGTAGCAAAACTATAGCTTGGTTCTTCTGACAGTACAATGTTCTTTGGTAAAGTGTCACTCCAAGTTACATTTAAAGTTGAATTCAAACTTGTTACAGCAAAAATTACAGTTGGTAAGTGTCTTGTAAAGTCCCATATTTGATGTATTGTGTCTGACGCACCATCACATTTCACATACAATAGTGTTGTGTTAGATGAACAGATGTCACAACCTGGATTTAGTTTTGCTGTTATCTAAAACATAATGAAATTAAATGAACTCAAGCAACAGCTTATAATTATTTAGACCTGTAATTTAAATATATATAATAATAAATACAATAATATATTGCAAAAACTTCGACAAAATCTACTAAAAATTATAGTCTTTTAACATAACAAAGAGATTGACTATTATGAAACCAAGCATTATTTACAAACACTTACCTTTCTATCTTGTCCATATGCGTAGGAAAGTCCAATAAAAATCAATATCGTCTGGAGATTCATATTTATCGTAACAATAAAAGTATATATTATAAAAAAACTATCAAGTATCGATTACAAGGGTCGAGTTCACGATGCAATAAACATACTACAAATTACACGATAAACACTTCAGCACGTGCGAAAGCTTCGAGTGGATATAAATGCACTCGATAACGCCTACCAATATACAGCTATATTATATTAACATCTCTTTTTGTATGTTATTTTAAATATACACTTAATTCTGTCTTTCCATGATACACCAAGTGTCTAAAGTGTCAAGTGACATTTGATGATTTGACAATTGCGTTGTATCATATGGCAGTGGACATAGTCATAAAAGTAGGCCTAGCAGCTGGGGCGAATATAGAAATATTATAAAACTAAGATTAACACGCGTTAACATGTCACGAGTGAAATTCGATATTTTCGTTGTTTCTATGTATCATTTAGAATCAAGAATGTTATATTACTAGATTAAACTTATTATTAACTCACTAAACTATTTAAAAATGTCTGGATATTTTAAAGTTAGTTACGTAATTTTTATTATTATATTTATAAAATATATGTTTATAATTTATAAAAATTGTAATTGCATATTTATATATATTTAAAAAATATACACCATTATGTTTAATACTAGCGGCCCTCCCCGGCTTTGCACGGTTGTAATTTACAAATGAAAAAATAGGAAGCTTGTAAAAAAATATTTATGATTCTATCTCCAGTGGTTTAGGCTGTGCGTTGTCTTTCAGTCAGTTCGTTTAGATCTTAGAATAGATTTATCTAAGTTAACATTTTATTTGTTATTAAAATATGTGAAAGTAGAACTTCAAACTGAACGCTTTTTTGTGTCAAAATTTAAACCACAGAGTAGGTACAAAACCACTACGTTTATGTGAAAAAAAATTATGAAAACAACATTAAAAATTTTTTACAAGTATAGATTATCATAGCTTTGGATATAAGACAATGAAAACAACACTTCTGGGTTATATTTTTTAATATTCAATATAACTTCTTATTATCATAAACATGACTAACAATAAGTCAAGCAAAATGTTCTTATAAATTATTTACACAGCTGTCGCGACAGTGTCGGGGTTACATTTTTTTCGCGAATCCTCATCCTCAGGTGAATGACCGCGTTTATCGTTTCGCTTACCCTTGCTCTTTTTGTTTTGATTGCGTATTGCTTTAGACATTTTTTCTTCACCGGAGCTGAAAAAAAAGATTAATTAATATTAATAATCATAAAAAAATATATTTCTCTAGATTCCCAGCGCTGTTAATGTAGCAGTTTCGATTTTAATCTCTTCAGAAATTTGTCCTTTCTTTAGAGGCTCGTAGAACGTCCCGGCGATTTCACGCCACTACAGTCGAGGTTAATGTACGACATTACCTCGTGATTGGTAGGTGGAATTATTGGCGCGACAGATAACGCGAAATATCCGAGACGCTTTACCTGCTCTGATACACAAGTTTTACACTTTTGAGAGAATTTAAAATAGAAATTATTAAATCCTAGTGTTTTTTTGAGAAGAAGTCGTTTGCTATCATTTGTTCCAGGGGTCTAATTCTATTAAATAAAATTATGTTTATCCTAATCGAATCGTAATCGTTGCTGTTTAGCCGTTTACATATTTTTAATTTAATTATCGACATAAAAGTTTAGTTTTGGTATTATGGTATATGGTAACATTATATCGGTATGGTTCCGAACCTATCAATATAGAATAGTCGAAGTTGGTATGAAAATTGAATCGTATATTAACATCAGCCTGTCTTATCGCATAACATGAACGTGTCGGGTGGGTATCGCTCCGCACGGGAGCGGCGTGGGGGCCACGTTAGGGGCTGGCAGTGCGGGGGCTCACTTGACGGCGGCGCGCGCGCCGGGCCCCCAGTGCGGCGCGGGGTTGAACTGGAAGCGCAGCCGCCCGTGGCGCCGGCTGCTGGGGTTGGCGTCCGGCCGCTCGCTCAGCTCCACCGCGCTCGACACCTCCTGGCTCAGGATGTACTTGGCGACAGGATCCGATTCTATCCTGGAGAAATCATCTTTTGCCGTGAATGAGTCACGTATTATATTGTTTAATATTGATTAATTTATTTTATTAGACGAATCGGTGGCCTCTTGCATTAAATTCATTAAAAAAATATTATACCACATCTTAGCCGTTTTAAACTAGGACTTTACTATACATACTAGACTTGTGTTGCTCGCTAACGAGATATATGAAAGATATATATCGTACTAAAAGAGCGAGTATATCACCATTTCCTAAACAATGTCTTTACATTCTAGTGATAAGATTGAATTCAGATTAACTCAGAGGGAGAGCTACAGAGCGAGTATACCAGTAGCTCACCATTTCCTAAACTATATCTTAATATTCTAGTAATAAGATTTAATTCAGTTAACTCAGAGCGAGAGCG
Source organism: Nymphalis io (assembly GCF_905147045.1). Lineage (NCBI taxonomy): Eukaryota > Metazoa > Arthropoda > Insecta > Lepidoptera > Nymphalidae > Nymphalis > Nymphalis io. The sequence continues at coordinate 11,603,399 of NC_065901.1, forward strand.
AATGACGAAGGATACAGATAAGACGAATAAAAAAATGTCAGAATGTGTTCCGAATGCAGTGTTGCCCGATTTTAAAAATGATCAGGGCTGTAAAGTTATACAGAGAATTACAAACTGTAGTACGTCATACAAAAATTTAAAATAGAAGCATTTGGACCTAAAATAATCTCTACCGTTCTCGCTCCGAGCGAGATATAAAAGAGCGATGTATATCTCAGAGCCGAACCGAACCGAAACAGCCTGTGAATGTCCCACTGCTGGGCTAAAGGCCTCCTCTCCTCATTTTGAGGAGAAGGTATCTTAGAGCGAAAGATATATCTCTCTTTTCTTCTTAGTGATATGTTTTGCGCAACTCTAATACATGACACATGACGGTTGTATGAGGCTAAGTGGTTTTGTCCTGTAAGTTATGCACTATTATCCGTTTCGTGTGTGATAGTAAATAGTAATTGAAATATGCGTTTTGCCGTGTCTCGCAGGGCTGTGTGCGGCGGCCTCACTTGTGGCCGGCGGCGGCGCGCAGGCGGCGCCAGTGCCGCACGACGTCCCACACGGCGCGCGCGGGCGCGCTGGTCTTGACGGACAGGCGCGCCGCGTGCGAGTACGACACGCGGTGGCCCGCGTTCAGCAGCGCCGACCTGCGCCAGCGCGGCTCGTATACGACTGTCCAACTTTTTTTTTTTTATATTCGCCGGGAGGGCAATTGAATCTACTCCATCTGATGATAAGTGGTTGTAGAATCCAAACGCGACGACGGCCAGTACAGTCGGGAAGAATGTTCTGCACTAGTCGCCTTCGCCTGTCCGGCCCGCAAGGTGCCATGTGTTACAACTTGTGCCATTGTAACACACTAGCTTCCGCCCGCGACTTCATGCGTGAGAGGGGCAGGTTTTAGGTACCCTATATCCATTTCTTTTCTCTGGCCGCCTCGTTGGTCTAGTGGATTGATGCAAGGCAGCAGACCCGGAGGTTCTGGGTTCGATTCCCAGGTCGGGTCAATAAAAAGTTATTGGGTTTTTCTGTCAGAAATTTCTCAGTAGCAACAGGAAAGCACGTAAAGCCGTTGGTCCTGCGCCTAAACTCTTTCCGGTCGTGTCGGATTGCCATCCTATTGGATTATGAGAGTTAGGGAATAGAGAGTGCACCTGTATTTGCGCACACACTTGTGCAATAAAATATCTCCTGCGTAGTTGGCTAATCTCTCCTGAGATTGGCCGCCGTGGCCGAAATCGGTCTGGATATTGTTATTATTAGTATCCATTTCTATATCTGAAAATATGTATGCAAAATTTCATGACGATCGGTCGAGTTGTACGTAATACGCGAAGCTTTACATACAAACAAATTCGCATATTTGTAGCATTTTAATTAGGATTTGTTAATCTTGATATACTAAGAAACTGACCCTGACCGATCTGGCCTGTGAAATTGCACAGCAACAACTGCCTTGTCTTCGTATTTCGAATGTCGTATAATGTCAGAAAGAGCGAAATATGTGTTCAACTAATGTCACTAAGCAACGTTTATAAGTAAAGCTGATAAATTGTACAAATAATATATCAATTGATCAATTTACTTACCACACATTACTACAGTAACAGCCTGTTAATGTCCCACTGCTGGGCTAAGGCCTCCTCTCCCTTTTTGAGAAGAACGTTTGGAGCTTATTCCACCACGCTGCTCCAGTGCGGATTGGTGGAATACACATGTGCCAGAATTTCAGTGAAATTTGACACATGCAGGTTTCCTCACGATGTTTTCCTTCACCATAAAGCACGAGATGAATTATAATCACAAATTAAGCACATGAAAATTCAGTGGTGCTTGCCCGGTTTGAACCCACGATCATCGGTTAAGATTCACGCGTATTTACCACTGGGCCATCTCGGCTTACTAAAATAATATTATTATACAAATAACTCACCTCATAACCAACATTGGCATCGTCTCCAAATGTACTGTCCCGAATATCTTATCAAGTGTATAGTAAAGTGGAACGTCCGGTAGTTCCTCTCTGACCATCGAAAGAATTCCCTGTATACGCTTGGCCGTTCCAAATAGCTGAGGATTGTCTTCCACGTGACTCAGGACCCGGGTGACAAAGAGCTCATCATGTATAGGTGCCGACCAAATAGGACCACCCAACTGAAAGAAATCATAATTCTTAGTTCAGTTTACGATAACTTTTATTAGTTTATGGTTGGTGCTGACCAATCGAGGTGGTGACTGGTGTTATTACTATTTACAGGGGACAAAGTATATTAAAAATTCATAATGCTCGTATACCATTCACTATATTATTAAAATAGATATAATTAACAATTTTTGCTTCATAAAATAAGCCTATGTCCTAGCAACACTCAATTGAATTGTTTAATGAGTCATCTATTATCTTTCTATTTCTTACTTTTAAGACTTTTTTCAATAATAATTAATTGATTGTGTTTTATACCTACTTAGTATAATCGTTTATTTTTATTTCGCGTTATACAAATGAATTTTTGAAATGCCGCAAATAAATACTTACTCGATGCCGTTGGTTACAGTGCTCACAATGTTCCCTGACAGACGGCGCTGGGGGGAGGAAAGCCTTTGTTTGGTCTGGATTCTTTTCAGTTGGATTAGGCTTAAATCCTCCAAGCGGTTGCAGCACCGTATTGTCGCAGCCCACGCAGTGGTATACCATAGACAATTTACTAAAAATGAAACATTATATTGTCGATCCCACTGTATTATAATTCCGTACACACACACACTTTACCCTTTCTTGTGTGTGGTTTTATGAAGGACTTTTATTTTAAGGACCTGCCTCGTTGGTTTAGCGGAGTTTATAAGGCTCTATAGACCGCGAGGTTAAAATCTCAGGTCGGGAATTAATGCAAAGGAATTATCTTGTTGCAAACAGGACTTTGTAAGTTGGCGTTGTTTATGATCTCGTAATTTGGTAAGTGCACAAAGCCGTCACTCCTGATCTCTTTGCAGTCGTCCCGGATAAAGACACATCGGGTTACTAGTGTGATGAAATAAAAGCTAGGAAGATAACAACAGCATTAAGGATTTAAATTTACAATTTAGTCGACCGATGTCGGCTTTCTGTCAAAATAGTACAACATTCTGCTGATGGTCGGCTGTTCTTTCAATTCATACTTGCAAGAATTCTCTTGCAGGAATAGCTATGAGGACATTTAAAAAGTTTTATATTATTGGTACAAGCATTTGATTTAATAATAACGTAAGTAAAGTGGCTTCTTTTAAAATGTTTGGCAATTTGATCAATAAAATTCACCTTGTAGTTTTCTTGCAGTGTATAGCACCAGAATAAATCTTAACAAATACTCTTATGTAAAAATCTGCCGATATACTTAATAACGGTACTATATACCGGCTGTATCTGTTTGCATGTTGCTCTATGCACTGTAATAGAATTCTCAAAGCCTAAAACAACAAAGAAAATTATCAACTGGCAATACTGTTAAAATAACATACCATAAATATAACACAATGGGGTATTAAAATTAAATACCATAATTTTACTAAACAAATAAACATATTTGAAAGTTTTTGTGAAGCATTTTTAGATTTATAGATCTTTAATACTCAGTTACAGCATGTAACACTACACTATACTCTGTGTTGAAGTAAAAGTACATAATATTTATAAGCAAATAAAGTATATAAAATATATCTATGATACTATGCTATTTTTAAAATATATGCTGTCCATTATGTAAAAATTGTGTCAATTTGTCTATACAACACAGAGTATATTTTTTTTCATATAATTTAGTAGTATAATTATTTCAGCAAAAAAATTATATGGTAATTATATGGTAATTTTTTATGGTATGTGTTTCTGGTTTCAAAACATATTTTTTGTTTTTACGCATCTCTTTCGCAATAATAACAAAATGTGATATTTTTTTATTTTGATATATGAAAATATTGCTTTGAGTCTTACCATTTCGTGACAACATTTTGTTTTAAGACTAATAGCACCATATTTGCTGTAACAGGTCTCTGGCGAATTTCCCGCCAAAACGGCCATGTCAGTTGCTGTCACAAGTAAAAGGCCGCCATCTTGAACACTCTGGACAGCAGAGTCGAGGAATATAGATGGACAGCCATATGGGTCTAAATCAATGGCTGCAAACCTTTTTGCTGGATGCTTGTGTTTATACATGAGCATGCTTAAAAATACAATTCAGTTAATGAGAACAATCCTCCTTTTATGAAAGTGCATACAATATAAGAAGTACAAAAACTTTTTACATTAATATTGTTTATAACAAAAACACAATGACTACAAGCGAAATAAATTTTAGTTAATAGAAACCATTTATATCTTAAATTTTTGAAAAATAAAATAAAGCAAGAAATATAAACTTACCAAGCATCATCGTGGCTAGTATCAATCAATGATTCCACTCCATTATGAACTATATTAGCCTTTATTGTTTCAACAGCTTGCTCGGAAAGATCATTGGCTAGAATTTTAGTTATATTTGGTATTTCTTTTGCATATCTGATACTTCTAAGCCCAGTTGCAGATAAAGCCTCCAGAATTGTTACTGGAACCTGTAATTCAAATATATATTTTTATCTTATTAGGATGCCATTACCATATCTCTACTTAGCAAGATTAGCAAGCAAATGATTAATATGCATGTAATGTCTTTTATACCAGTATTGGCATCTTCATATTATTCATATAACTAGAAAAGGCTTTAAATACAGTAATTCAGCAGTTCCTGACCTTCAAATAAATATATTTAAAAAACTTACTGTTTTAATATGTGCAGCCTCAAGGTATAAAATTAGTGGTATTTTATAAAGTAAATATGCATTTTTTTATAGTTTGTTGTCAAAATAAAAAACAATCTATAAAAAAAAAATAGCTTACAAAGGCAATATTTTTATAAAATAACTACCTACCCATCCCAACTAAAGGACTACGTAATATCTTTATATTGAAGGACAAACATACAATGAAAAAATCTTGTTTTATTGGGCCAGTAACTCTGGGATGTAAGCAGAACAATTTACAGAGTTTCTGAGTGTTATGACGATTGTATTTTATTTAAAATAAATTTCAAACTTAACAGCTAGTTAAGTTATTAAATATGTAGATATTTAAAAAGTAATGTATAAAACAGACCTCTATATTACCTCCGGTTCCTGCTGTGTCTTCAACTATATTTTCGGCTGAATTTTTTGCATTTTTTCTTCCTCTAGCAATCTTTTCCGCTTTATAATCTTGAGTGAACACACTTAACACAGCTATACTCAAATCTCTGTTGAATTCCTGTACAGGGTTGTAGAAGACCTTTTCAGTAGTCAAACGAATTTCGGCTTTGCCTTCTTTTATACATTTTTTTTCAAGATTCACTGCTGCTGCTGCTTCCATTTTCATAATAGTCTAATAGTTATAGAGGTTATTAATTTATTTTTGAATTTACATTGCAGTAAATAGCGAAAGGAGTATTTAGTATACTGACCGAAATATTTTTTTTCAATATCTGTAAGTACTTCATATATTATATCAAAAGAATTGTAGATATTCTTAAAATAACCAAGAAATAAAATAAAAACATATGTAGTCATATGAATATGTCAATAAATTGTCAAACGTTGAGCAATTGACATTTTGACACATCGTCCCCAGTCTGACACTGGACTCCGTAGACAGAGACTAACTTTCTCTGTCTACGCTAGACTCACATGAAACTATCATAGACAAAATAGTAGCAGGAAGTCTAAATAAAAAAAATGAGATAGTAAATAGCACGTCTTTATTAATTTTGTAAATTATACAAGAATCTCAATATAACTGTACATACATGATGAATGAAACATAATGTTAATAGATTTTTTTCTTATTTATGAACGAAATAGCATTATAAAGCTCTTATCAAATACACTGTCAAAAATTGATATTGTCAAATTTGACAATAGGCTTGAACTTTGAATAATCTGGAAAAATAACCTTTCACAAATATTAAATAATAATCTATAGCTTTAGTAAAACTTCTTTATGTGGGATATATTATAATAAATAAAGTATAAAATGCACACAGCGAGTGCGATAGTGAGGAACACAGTCCTTTTTAACCCGGCCTTAAGAAAATCAATTCAAATATCTCGTAATGTTACAAGAATTGCATCACATTTGCACCGCAGGCCGGTAGAAAATGCATTAATTAACAGTATTAAGCCCTATGGAACTAGAAATGCTCGAATTTGCAGTCAAAACAATGATTTTCTACTTATGAATTCAGTTAGTATTGTGGTATATTTTTTTATACAGTATTTAAGCCTGTGTTTGATTCTCTCTTTCTTAAACATGTCTTAACAAATCTATATATTTCAAAATAAAATCCTTCATTGGTTTTAAGAATATATTTTATGTATGTATTTATGTTATGTAGTAATTATAATTAATATGTATTTTTATTATACATCTTGTTTTATGTTATTTCAATTTATATGAGCAACTTTTATAATTTATTAAAAACATGTTTATGTGGTCATTTTTATAATTTCAGGTTTGTAGCCGAAGACAGTATTCAACTGGCAATAAAAATGATCCAGAAGAGGAAGAACCGATTGTTGATGTCAAGGAAGAGACTCCTTTGTTTTCCAGCCAGTTGCCAGCTACGGTAGCAGTGCCAGAAGTGTGGCCACAGGTTCCAGTTATAGCTATAAATAGAAATCCGGTCTTCCCTAGATTTATAAAACTTATAGAAGTGAGCTATACATCTAAACAAAATTAATATTAGTGTCTGAACCTTTGCATTTAACCACATTTCGTTCTTCCAGATCTCGAACCCCGCTCTAATAGATTTAATAAGAAGAAAAGTTAAATTAAACCAACCCTACATAGGTATATTCTTACGTAAAAAAGAAGACGAGAAATCTGATGTTGTTTCGAATTTAGACGACCTACATCAAGTTGGTGTGTTCGCACAAATCCATGAAATGCAAGACATGGACTATAAGCTACGTCTTGTTGTAATGGCGCATCGACGGATAAAGATCACGGGGCAGTTTGTCGAGGATGAAGTTGAAACAGGACCGGCTGGTGAGATTATAATACAGTCTTATGAATGAAAATTAATAACTTTGCTTATATTCTATGTTAATATAACTCATATAAATTATTATCAAATATTATATCGTCAGGTATCTATAACCTGATTGGGTCGAAACTTTGTTCAGTTGTTTTAGTTTCTTGTTTTAACCATTTCTAGTTACTACAATACAATAGTTGGCAGGTACGTTGTTTAGAATATTCATTAAACAAAAAAGTTAAAGGGATGTTGTAACACATGTCGGAATTAGCCAAACCAAGCCAACGGAATTAACCAAGCATATATTTGTCTGATTTCGAAGGAATTACAATATTTAGTATGCTATTGTTTTTCAAATGTATTGTAATCAGAGTGTGTAATATTTGAATTGGTTACTTACACTAGTGGCTTAAAATTCAGTTTCAATATTTGACCCGTACATACCTACTGACTGGTTTAGTTAAATAAAAACTTGTAAATTGTTATTAGTATTGCTTATGGCAAGGAGATTGTATTGTAAAAAGGTTTTGGGTAAATCATTTACAAATATATATATTTTGACAAATGCAGACAAATTTCTACATATTAATTAATGTTAGTGTACTTTTTTTTTTACATTGTGTCTGTGACGTGTTATTGAACTTCGCTTATATATTAAAACTACTGTATCTAACTTAATGTATTCAAAAGTATTTCTTTTTTACTAATTTTCAAATGTGTGGCTGTGATAAAACTTGCAGCTTCAATTCTGAAATAAATAATTTCAGAAATGAAGCTTAAGTTTCCGGTATTTAACGTGGAATTTAACGTTACCCGCGAAGAATCAGATGCAGAGAGACGTAGGCGGAAGCATCGCAACACCAGACGACAACGCAACGACTCCGACTCGGAGGGGGAGAAGGAGACGAAGAAGACTCAAACCGATCAAGTCATGATGGTGAAAGTCGAGAATTTAATGCACGAAAAGTTCCAACAGAACGAGGAAGTGAAAGCGCTGTCGCAGGAAGTTATCAAGACCATCCGGGACATCATAAACATGAATCCTCTATATCGGTAAAAATTATTACAATAATATAAATGCGGAAGCGTGTCTGTTTGTTATCCTCCTTGCATCTTGAAACCGATAAGGTGATAAATGTACCCGATTGGCAATTTTGACTAAGACGCTTCTAATAATGTACTAACGTAAAATGGGTAAAAATAAGCGTTACAATAATAATAATAAATGTTTATTTGGAGATAAATATCCATAGCGTCAGTTACAAGCTTAAAAACTAAGTAGACTTATTAACTGTTATTTAGCATACATAAGGGGTCTAAAACAACGAGTTGATACATGAAATTCCCCCAATGTTTAACAAATGGGTTATCCATTTTCAGCAACAATGTATTCAGGATACCGTTAGAATCCGCACATCCTAGCCATTATAGACGCTGCTCTCTTTCTTATGACGGCATAGAAGACACACGGGCTTCAGCGAACATCAGTGATGCACTACAAAAGCGCGGCAATCCTAACAGTATCCTGAATGCATCGATATACACACAACGAACACCATAAATGGAATAAGAAGGAATTAGTAATCGGAATAAGTCTCCGGTAGTAAGTAGTCCAATGCGCTGGAGTGTGCAGGGAGTCGCTGCACCACATGCTGGCGCAGGGGCAGCGCGTGGTGGACAACCCGGTGTACCTCGGCGACCTGGGCGCCGCGCTCACGGGCGCCGAGCCGCACGAGCTGCAGGCCGTGCTCGAGGAGATGGACGTGCGTACCCCCTTCCCCGCTTGCCGTTTTGTCCTTATCCGTCTAATGCAATCATGCACGGTGCTGTGCATAATATAACCTTTCACGTGTTTTCGTATTTTTGTTTTTTTAACATTTGTATGTTTTAAAATTCGCTCAAAATTTATGAAAATCTCTTTATCCTTTGCAATTCAGATACCAAAACGTCTGATGATGTCACTGTCGCTGCTGAAGAAAGAATATGAATTGTCGAAATTGCAACAGAAGATAGGCAAGGAAGTTGAAGAGAAGGTGAAACAGCAACACCGCAAATACATACTCCATGAACAGCTGAAGGTAAAAAAGCTACACCTAACTTTGTTCGGTTTCTCCGATAAAGTTTTCATAAAAATCTTGCAATCGTTAGTGTCTTAATCCACTAGTGTATTGAACTAACGTGTTAGACTAACTTGTATATTATACTGGTCCAGTTTCCGTGCTTTTGTCATTGTTGGCAAGAACTGGTGGACGACCAGTATTTTAAATTTAAAAAAAAAAACCCACAGATAGCAAAATAACAAATTAAAATTTTTCTGCAGGTTATAAAAAAGGAGCTTGGCTTAGAAAAAGATGATAAAGACGCTATAGGTGATAAGTTTCGAGAGCGTCTCGCAGATAAAAAAGTCCCGCAAGCTGTACAGACAGTCATAGACGAGGAACTAAACAAACTCAACTTCCTGGAGAGCCACAGCTCGGAGTTCAAGTGAGTGAGATAAAACCTCCTCCTCCTGCTTCCCCCTTCCTGCATAAGTCTACGCGTGCTGGCTCTCGATGTCACCGCCTAACTGTGACATCGATTCCATCGCGCACAAAGAAATTTGGCAACTCATTTCTTTGTCGCACTTCCAAAAAATGGAATTCCTTACCAGCTCACGTGTTCCCCTCCTCTTCCAACCCGGGTTCCTTCAAACGAGGCGTGAAGAGGCATCTTGCGGGCCGGCAAGGCGAAGGTGGCTAGTGCAGAACGTTTTTCCCGTCTGTACTGGCCGTCGTCGCGTTTGGATTCTACTACCACTTACCATCAGGTGGAGTAGAGTCATTTGCCATCTCAGCGCATATAAAAAAAAAACTACTAACTAAACTATTCATGGTTGTTTTGTTTTATTTTATTACATGATTCCATTTAATACATTATTTTAGGGGCTTAACAGCGATCGTAACTTTTTTTTTTAAATTATTTCCGTAGATATGTTTCCCGATATATAAAAAAAGAGGTTAAATGCGTTTTAAACATGAATATAAAGCTACACACTTCTATGAATAACTTTAGTTGCGATTTGTTCGTGACTGTACTGGTTTTCGCTTTTATGATTGTAAAGCGGGCATTTTATACGGAATGATTGTCATAAATCGTGCAAGTTCAGTGTTTTTTTTTTTCTAAATAAATCTTCAAGTAATTTTAGTTGTATTTTTAAACAATAACTTGTTTTTCATGAGAAGTGTTCCGATATAACCAAAAAACTACTACAAAACTGTATGCTTTATGTTATAATTTCTTATTGATAGTAATTTCTTTGGTCTTTTTATAAATGTTTTTATAAATGTTTTTTTTATAAATTTTTCGTATAAAATGTTTGCATAGAAACATAAACTGAAAACTCATTTATATCTTATTAATTATAGTGTAACACGTTGCTACCTCGATTGGCTAACTTCCTTACCCTGGGGGTTAACTTCCGAGGAGAACCTCAAACTTGAAGAGGCTCAAGTTATCCTGGATGAAGACCATTATGGTATGGAGGACATCAAGAAGAGGATATTGGAGTTCATTGCCGTGTCACAACTTAAGGGGAGCACCCAGGGGAAGATTCTATGCTTCCATGGACCACCTGGTGTTGGAAAAACTAGTATAGGTAATATTTAATCAAGTCATAATAGACATATATAAAATAATATATATATATATATATTTAGGAAATACTTGCCTTGTTAAATCGTTGCACCATATCCCCAAACTATATTAATGTCTCCCAAATCACAGTCTTAAGTCTAAGACAGTGGTTTCTTAGACTCTAAAATATTAAGTCTCTTTTGCCTGCAAATACATTGGCTCACTGATATTTCTATCGGAAACCAGGACTGGATCGCAACAGTCTGTCGATCGGATAAATATTGAGTGCATGCACACAGCCCTGTTACGGGGTATTTGATAAAGTTAGAACTGATCATGTGGTAAATATTTAAATGTAATGTAAAAAAATAATAATTAGTCCTTGAATAATTTACCATAGACACAGAAGACAAGAATGACGAAGATAGAATAATATTAGTTTTGTCTTAAATAAATTTTGTTTATATTTTTAATATTATAGTCGTATGAAATTTCACAGACAAAAATAACAATATATTTTTCAGCTCGTTCCATTGCAAGAGCCCTCAACAGACAGTACTTCAGATTCTCAGTTGGGGGAATGACAGACGTTGCCGAGATAAAAGGACACAGACGGACGTACGTGGGAGCCATGCCGGGGAAACTTGTGCAGTGTCTGAAGAAGACTGGCACGGAGAACCCTCTAGTGCTTATCGATGAAGTGGACAAAATTGGCAAGTAAGTCAGTGGTGAATGTTTATTATGTGTTCAATATATTTGGTTTAATACAATTATGTCTTATTATAAAAGTAATGTTTCAAATATCAAAGACAATTTTATTATTATTTTTATTTATTAAAATATTGTGAGATGATGCCCTGACTAATTTCGGTCACGGCGGTTAATCTCAAAGAGACTAGCCAATTGTACAGAACACTGGTGGTAGGGCTTTGTGCAAGCTCGTCTGGGTAGGTACCACCCACTCATCAGATATTCTACCGCAAAACAGCAATACTTGATATTGTTGTGTTCCGGTTTGAAGGGTGAGTGAGTCAGTGTAATTACAGGCACAAGGGACATAAAATCTTAGTACCCAAGGTTGGTGGCGCATTGGATATGTAAGCGATGGTTGATATTTCTTACAATGCTAATGTCTAAGAGCGTTGGTGACCACTTACCATCAGGTGGCCCATATGCTCGTCCGCCTTCCTATTCTATAAAAAAAAAAAAACATATCAGTTTATTAGTTCAGGCGGAGGATCAATGGCTATGTGATATGGCGGAGGTTAAAAAAATATTGTATTTTTTTATCGTCCCAACCTGGAGTTTCAACCCAGGACTTAGGGATCTGCGGCCTCATTTAGCCACTAGACTCTTCACCAGTGTTCCAAACGCGTCTTTGCCGTCGACGGTATATCTCAACTTTGTGGAGTCGGAAGCTTATTCAATCAAGTCTATTACACAAATTTAATGTCATAATCGTTTCAAACAGAGGTGTGCACGGCGATCCATCGTCAGCTCTACTGGAACTCTTGGACCCGGAACAGAACGCTAATTTCCTAGATCATTACCTGGACGTAGCCGTGGACTTGTCTCGCGTTCTGTTCATATGCACAGCCAACGTGGTGGACCTCATCCCGGAGCCGCTGCGCGACAGGATGGAGCTCATTGACATGTCCGGTGAGTGAGTGTGTGTGTGTTTTGGGGTAATAAGTCCCGTTGAGTTTCTTTCATACTTCTCTCATATTCCCCCGTAGCTTTATGAACCGTTTTTTTTTTAAATTTGAAATGGGTGGGCAGACTAGCAAATGGGCCATCTCATTATAAGTGGAAACCACCGCCCATAGACATTGGCACTTAAAGAAATATGAACCATCCCATCCAATTTGCCACCATCCTTGGGCACTAAGAAGTTATGACCCTCGTGCCTGTACACTGGCTCACGCACACTTCACACCGAAATACAACACAACAATACTAAGTATGGCTGTTTGGCAGTGGAGTACGTGATCAGTGGACGGTACATACCCAGCCGGCTTGCACAAAGCACAAGTGGTAGATTTTAACAGTCTATAATTGTGCTTCTTTGTACATAGAAAAGTGAGAAGAAATGAGAATATTTGTTAAATAAGTCAATAACACTGTTACTTCAGGTTACGTGGCGGAAGAAAAGCTGGCGATCGCGCAGCAGTACCTGGTGCCGACGGCGCGCAAGAACTGCGGCCTGTCGGACGAGCAGCTGCACCTCAGCGCGGAGGCGCTGCACGCGCTCATCAAGTCCTACTGTCGGGAGAGCGGCGTCAGAAATCTACAGAAGCACATCGAAAAGGTAACTATTTTTTTTTATTAATGTTACCAGTTTACAATATTTTAGGGTTTAATTATCGTGATATTTTAATTATTAATTACTATAAAATTTGGTTTTCGAGTTTCCATCCTCACCAGGTGTTTATCTACTAAGGTATTTCTCATTTATAGAAGACGTGTATGGAGTGACACACGTCGAGATGGCCTAGTGGTTAGAACGCGTGAATCTTAACCGATGATCGTGGGTTCAAACCCCAGCTAGCCCAATTGGATTTTCATGTGCTTAATTTGTGTTTATAATACAGCTCGTGCTTAACGGTGAAGGAAAACATCTTGAGAAAACCTGCATGTGTCCAATTTGTATCCTACCAACCCGCATTGGAGCAGCGTGGTGGAATAAGCTCTAAACCTTCTCCTCAAAAAAGGGAGAGGAGGCCTTAGTCCAGCTGTGGGACATTCGCAGGCTGTTACTAAGTAAAGTGAGATAACATCACTCGTGACGTGACGTTCATGAAAATTAAATAATTTTTTCTAGATGAATATTTAATCTTTAATATCTTGTTTGTGTCGTAACAGATCGCTCGTAAAGTTGCGTATAAGATAGTGAAGCAGGAATCCGACAAGATGGTGGTGACTGACAGCAATTTATCAGAGCTGGTCGGGAAGCCGACCTTCAAACACGACCGCATGTATGACCAGACACCACTAGGCGTGGTGATGGGACTCGCCTGGACGGCTATGGGTGAGTATTAGGATTTGATTGGGATAATTCAAAGGAAATATTAGTTTTTCGCCCGCGTGTTTAAGTAGCCTTTCCTTTTTTTGGGGTCAAGTCAGCTTCATATTTTCGTCATGCTTTGTTTTGTGGTTTAACCGTGAAAACATAACAGACATTTACTTTCGCATTTATAAAATATTATTAGAGATTAACAGTCATGTAATAGATTTTCTTGGCGTGTTTTGCGTTTTTTTTGGCGTGTGCGCGTGGTGGAGTAAGTTCCGAATTTTGCCGTTAAATAAGTCCTTGTCGAGCTGTGGTACAACAAATTTTATAGTTTTGATATTGCAAGAGATGTAATCCTCTTTTTACATTATATAAGAGGTTATGTGTTTTCGTCGCTGTCATTGTATATTTACCAGTAAAGTTACAAGTGTTCAACTTGTACGCCAGGTGGCAGCACGTTGTACATAGAGACGGCGATCCGCAACCCGATGAAGGAGGACAAGCCGACCCCCGGCTCCCTGGAGTTGACGGGTCACCTGGGGGACGTCATGAAGGAGTCCGCCCGGATAGCGCTCACAGTCGCCAGGAACTACCTCGCCGAATACTATCCTGATAACAACTTCCTGAATACCAGGTAATATAAGGTGCTACTACTATACATGTAAGCGGTCAAAGCCAAGGGTAAGAGTGTATACGGATACTGTCCACGATTATAAAGTATATAATTGAATCGGATTATGGGGGACGGTGAAGGAAAACATCATGAGAAAACCTGCATGTGTGTAATTTCATTGAAACTCTGCCACATGTGCATTGGAGCAGCGTGGCAAACTTCTCCTCAAAAGGGAGAAAAGGCCCTAGGCCCAGCAGTGGGACACTAACAGGCTGCTACTGCACGTGGGATCGGAGAGGCTACGGCATCGTTTTGACAAAACACATCTCAATGGGGGGGGGGGGGCTGAGAGTGCGATTAGGACCCTCACCGGAGCGTCGGTGTCCACTGCCGCCCGTCTCTAGACGATAAGTGAGCCATCGCGAGCGAGTAGTAACGGGCGGGCGTTGCAGCCACCTGCACCTGCACGTGCCGGAGGGCGCCACGCCCAAGGACGGCCCGTCGGCCGGCGTGACGGTGGCGAGCGCGCTGCTGTCGCTGGCGCTGCGGCGCGCCGTGCGCGCGCGCGTGGCCATGACGGGCGAGCTGTCGCTCACGGGCCGCGTGCTGCCCGTCGGCGGCATCAAGGAGAAGATCATCGCGGTGAGCCGCCGTCCTGCTTAGCCCCGGCGACGCTGGACTCCTTGTCTTGTTATAAACTGGATTTTTAAAGTATCTCTGAATATACGACATATCATAGTATATATATATATATATATATATATATATATATATATATAACAGTAATTAACGTCTCGCTAGCATTTGGATCCGTAAACCTTGCTTGTCATTAATATATAGTGAAGTAAATTTGACGTCTAGTATTTATTTTTTAGTAACGAATGGTAAAAATAGACTGTATTAACATATTTTCTCTCAATCAAATATATTATTTTTATTGATCTACGAAATCGAATATTGAAAAAAAATATATTTGAAAATTTTACTTAATTTAAATTTATTTACTTTTTTTCTATCCGTATAATTGAGGTACGCTTTACCTTATTTATCGAATGTATTATTTTGTCAAAAAAAAAAAAAAACTCGATTGATTTAATAATGCGATTGTGCTGCCCCCTTCAAGGCCAAACGAGTCGGAGTCACCTGCGTCATACTGCCCGAGGAGAATCGTCGAGATTTCGACGACCTGCCGTCCTTCATCAAAGAGAACATTGACATTAATTTCGTCAGCGACTACGAAGAAGTGTTCAAGATCGCCTTCGAAGATCAAAAGGTTTAGTTTTGTTATAAATATGTATGAGTATAGTTGTTGCAAATTGTACTTTATGTAATTGTAGTTAGTTTTAGTTTGGTCTGTATCGTTTGAATATAATGCCTTTTATAAAGACACACTTAGTATCACAAGACAGATATTGATTGCTTAAAAGTAACATAAGAACATTTTCCGAAAAATTTTATTCCGTTTTTTTTTTTTTTTTAAATAATGTTAATAAATTATTTTTTAACACTAGCAACACTACTAGTGTTGCTAGTGTTAAAAAATAATTTAACCGAGCCTGTGCTATAAAATATGTCAACTAGTTTGACACCATGGGAATTATGACGTTATGTCCCTTGTGCCTGTAATTACACCGGCTCACTCACCTTTCATACCGGAACACAACAATACCAAGTACTGCTGTTATGCGTTAGAATATCTGATGAGTGGGTGGTACCTACCCAAACGAGCTTGCACAAAGCTCTACCACCAGTAAAGCTGTGCTCAACATCTCGCTACCATGATGACAATGATGTAGCATTCCTAGGTATACAACGGAGCTCATAATAAATATTATTTTGATTATATTTATACAAAAGAAAAGCTCAAAGCAATTTGAAAAAAAGTTACATGTTGGATAGTGACGGGCAAATGAACGTTACAATTGAATCGACTGCTACGTGATTTCTTCATCGAATTTAAGTTATTCACCATTTTGAAATAATACCTACCTAATAAATATTATAGATAGATAGATTTATACGTACTTGTGGCCACAGTTCAATTTCCGTTGCTCGATGACCTTATTATGATAAACATTAATTCACATTCATTTACTACATGAAGAAGCATTACACTTACTTATATTAAAACATAATTATATCAAACAACTCGCAATACTTTTTATCAATAACTAATAATATTCAATCAATTTGTGAACCGAAATCCTGAATAACGCCTAGTTCACCTTGATATTCGGCAAAAATTTGAGACCTGGCAACACTGTATACTATTGTATTCATAGCCGATATCACTACTCGTGAGCATTGTTTCGAATAATTCAAATACACAACATTTTAAATGACTGCCTTTTCTAAGTTTAGTTGGCAATTCCCTAATTTTAGTTTTAAGAGTTTTAAGACTAAGTAATTATATTCTAGATTAATAATCGTAATTTATATCCTAAAATGTATATAGGTTTTAAAAATGTTTTATAAAGAACGTTGTTTTGAATAGTGCGCATGTTTATATAGAATTTGAGTATATTTAGTAATACATTACATATTTTTATCATTGCATGTCTACATACTGTTGTTTGGTCAAAAAGCAAAAATACATAATATTAGGTCCTTACATATGAAATTGGCGTTTTGTACGGGAGGAATATAAAGTCAATTTTTTTTTGTAAAATATATTTAATTAATCAAAGTAGGCACCGTTGTTATTTATGCTTGATTCCTTAACTAAAAAAACCATGGGGGCGAGAATCAATAAACTCTTTGAAGGCGGTTTGGACTGCCGCATCGGAGTTGATTTTTTTTCCTTGTACGAAGTTGTCCAAATTCCGGAAAAATGGTAATCTGATGGAGCAAGGTCCGGGGAGTACTTCATGTTTTCCATTGTGCGGTAATAAGCGACGCCAAAGAAAAAAATTATGAAGAAAAAACAAATGAATGACTGTTTTCAAAACTCAAATGTGCCAGCTAAATGATTTCATATATTTGAATTTGGAATTCTTAACCAAAGAGGAGATATTTCAGATCAAAGTGGTCAGTACGACAAAACGCTAATTTCATATGTAAGGACCTAATATGTACAAATGCATATTTAATTTAGCAACTAAAAGTAAAGAATTAATTGACGTTTAACCGATTCTCGTTGAACCCTTTGATAATAAGATTGTATAGCGTTGTAAAGTAACACACTTTGTCTTCCTCCTTCGATTGTCAAATTATTATTATAGATGACAGAAAACCTAGTGTCCAACTATTCACTCACTATACAATGATATTAGAGTATTAAAAACCCACGTATATTATTATATATTTAGTATCAATATAATAATATTTATCTTGATAACTACATAATGAGTACTTTTAGAAAAGTATTATAAAACCGATTAATAAAAAAATACTGTTATGTATTTATTAAAATTTATCACTTTTTAAATTGGAATAACATTACATTTAATTTTATAGAAATTTCTATTGATATTTTTATACTTTGAATGATGTCAATTATTTTCATAAACGAACGTTATCCACATGTGTGATTTGCATTATTATACTACATTGCATGCCACGCCACATGCACATTATAAATCGTACGTATTGTTTATTACAAATAAGTTGAACCTGTATAGAATTAAAGTAAATAGTTTTGTTTATTATTATTTAAATATTGTTATGGTTTTATTAAAAAAATAGTATTTATTTTGTTCTTTTTTTTAATTACCCTTTACACTAAAGGCCCAAATGTAATTTTACTAACAATGAATATGTTATGTTTTGACGTTCTTTTTTTTTATATATTTTACCATACAACTCTGAGATGTAATTTTTCAAGCTATGCAAGGCATGCGTTGTACATTTTTTAAAAGTTTTAGCATGTAATAAAAATAACTGCACGTGCATGAGTTATGGTGATATACCTCCCATTTCTAATTATATGCTTTTTTGACTAGTTCCGCCTTTACAAAGTGCTTTTTAATATTAGCAAGCTACAACATTATCTAAAATTAATGAGTGCATTCATTTAAATTATTATTTTTTGTTTACTATATACATATATGTATACGAGTATATAACTGTACAATATAATTATTATTAACAAATAAAGTTCAATTCTTCTATTTGTCTGTTCGATATTTGTCGATGTTGTTTAACCGAATAATCCGTTGTAAAAAAATGAATACTTAAATCAAAACAACATAAATAATAAATAAGTTTTATAATAATTGTCTGCTATTTACTATCCTTTTATTGATATGTAGATGAATATTATAATCATTTATGTTTGATGTTATAGCGAAGAATTGGTGAATTGCAGTAAACAAATTTGATCAAGACAGAAGCCAATCTCATGGACAGTATACCCGCAATAAGAACACTCGTTTTGTTTAACAAATTTTATTTTAATAAATAGTCTATTTTAAGGTGGTGTTTAATTTCTTAAGTTCTAATAAACAAAGCCTAATTTATAAAAATATTTCATTATATAGTCATACATTAATTTATTTGTTCAAAACTTTTCTTCCATCTTCAAGTAGTTGTAGTAACACGGGGTACATCTCATCGTATGTCGTAATTTGGTTCTGTCGAATATGATTTTGATATCTTTGCAAAGAACCCGCTACAAATTCTAGCCTTTCTCTTTCATTTTTATGTGAATCTAACCATTGAATCAATTTCTGTATATTCCAACCAGCACATGTGTGAGGAGCTAACAGCTGAGGACCCGCATGGGAGAACAGAAACATCATCACCAAGGAGTATGGCAAGGATGCTCCTTCGTGCTGACTTTTAGCAACTTCTTGTGGTGTCTTTTCTAAAAGAAGACTCAATGCTTTCAATTGGCGATAATGATCACCCAACTCTGTCACATCATTTACCAATGGAGATAGTGAAATTTCCAAATGCTTACAGTCTGCCTGAAGTTTCGCGCGACCATATTTACTCAATGGTCTGACATTACAGACGTGTTGAACAAATCTCTCGATGCAGGATTTTGATATATCCAAACAACATTGATTAAGTGCTGATTTTTCCGTGAACAAAGATAAATAGATTTCTTTACACCTCGACACAAAGTGCTGCAATTCTTTCATGTAGGGAGAACATGATATATTCTTGTTATTTAGGTCATCGGCTCTAATTAGGTCTGGTTCATCGTGCATAGTTATGAGAATAAGGTAAAGAGAGTTCTTAATAGATTCGGCAAATAGATTGAGAACTGGTAAACTTGAGATATCTTTCAAACTGTTCTGGACTATTTGTATGCTTTCTTGTGGCAACATTGAATTCATATTTGCAAGAACTCGCTTTATTTGTGATGAAAAATAATGTAATGAGTTGCAAAGATCGGCATTTTTCTGCTGTGAGCTTGTTGGTGCCTCTATAATTTGGGCAACATCACTTTCCATTGAAAGTCTTTGTTCAGCTTCTACATTCATTTGTTTAATGCTTTTAGCTACACTGTTAGCTAAACTTATGCTTAACTGTTTGTCACCCAGCGATATACTCAGGGCTTCGGCTATAACTCTTATTGCGTTATCTATTTGGTCCATAGTGGGCACCTGGTTTAAGTGCCACATACTTCTCACTGGTTCAAGAAGCTTACCTAAAGACTTGGACAAAAATGAATTCTCCCATTTAGTCAAGCAGGAACGATTCATTTCTAAATTTTTACATTTCAACCTGGAGAGTAAATCATTAAAACACTTTAAAAGTTTTGGAAAATCAATCTCAACGGACTGATTTACTGTTGAGGAACTCTTTTCTAACTCATTACTGAAAATTATCGATAGCTCATGCCAAAAGTTCCTGGCAATGTTTTTGAAATTACCGATCGCATGAAGTTCATTTACGACATTCTGTAACATTATTACTTTCATGCAACTATTATAAATATCAACTTTAAAAAGCTTATCAATGTTATCCCACAGTTTGATTTTAAAATCTTGTGCATTCATAATATTTGCTTTACCAGGAGCTGAACGACCTGAACTTGATTTTTTTACTTCTATAGATACCATTTGTACATTTAGGGCAATGCCAATCTCTTTCCTTGTGTCTTTAAGGATGCAATTTACAGTGCTTTTTATTTGTTCCTCTGTGCATTGCAAATTGTGGAATACTTTAAAACATTGAAGCAGTTTAGTTTTATCACCAACCAATAAGCTGGACTGCAACAATTCTGTTGAATTCCTTAACAATTCTTTCCTTTGATGGTCAACTTGTTTCAAGACATCTTCAAGTAGCACTATTCCTTCAAAATCATAGTCACTTATTAATTCATTAAGTTCAAATAAAATCATAGCTTCCTTAGCTGGGTTGTCTTTCACTGTACTGAGCTTGTTCCAAAGAGTAAGTATTTTAGCTGCATGTCTAAGTAAATTACATGTAACTTGAACACGTTCAAGCATTACCGTTTGACTTTTTAACTCGTAAAAGGGAGTATGGACCCTTTCTTTGATTTTTTCAGCCCTCTGTAGTAGAACTTGCACTTGGGATCGTACTGATGCTAGCATAGTTTCAAGGTCCGATATATTGCTCGCTTGGGTAAGGAGATCATTATGTTTCGCAAGGACCTGCGTCTCTAAGTTTTTTGTTAACTTATCGATACCTTGAGTAAGCTTAGTTACTTGTTCGGTGACTGATATGTTCTCGCCTACCAGAGGCTTTACGGAATCTACAAGAAACTTGCTATAGAACTCATCATTCTCTATTTCTATACACACGTCTATAGCCTCCATTACGTAATAAAGTTTATTTAATTTACTTTGGAGAGTTTATCTAGCGGCTTATAATAAAAACATCACTGTTTTAATTTTTCACTAACAAGTAACAACGTCATCTTTCATTTAATTTTGACAGACTGAATTTGACAAGTGCAACTAAAGATCTCTGCTCTACAGTCTCAACACGATAACAGATTTGGCACAAGTAAAATCCATTATGCAAAGAATTGAAATTGATTGATTTGAGTCGACAATAAGCGAGTTTTGTGCTATCCAATAAGAACAGCTGGATATTTACTCCTAATGGATATAGGGCAATTTAAAAAAAACCCATATGATTAATATATTTTCATTATAAACCATTGGTGACATTTTTAGACTTCTATCTCATTAAAAATTAATGCATTATAATATAATTTTCATATTTAAATTACATAAGTCATTTCTAATTCTACAAAGCAAATATGTTTACATAGAAAACTAGTTAGGTAGGTATATGAAAGTAATTTAATTTTTTGTTTTAGGTATTTACTGGACACTTAGAAGTTAATAAGATTACAAAAAAACTTCAATTACTTAATTCTTTGTTGAGTTATGACTTAAGATAAAACAATGAACGGCAACTCAGGTCTTATTGTACCTTTATAAAGACGGGACTTTGGGCAGGAAAGTTCTTACTTAATAAGATGGAGATGAATGAAGAACAATATTTTGGTTAAGTATTTTTTTTACTCAGGGACACTTTTATGTATTTAATTATGTGTTAAATATAATAAAAAAACGAGTCATTTTTGCCAATTTTATTTATGTCCATTAGCACACACGACTGTTGTGCTATTTTTACAGATATTCAATTAAAATTACCTACTATTTTAAACAATTGTGCAGTAGACCAGACCTGATGTTTTTAATTAGAATAGATCAAATATAAATAAACAATTTATAATATTTATTGTTGTACTGATTGTATATAATTCATCATAATAAAACTATAAAAAATAATCACATAAAACTGTTTATATATTTCCATGGCAAAAAAAATCAGGCGACTTTCCCATTGGCAGCTTGCTTCTAAATGATTTAATGTAACACATTTCTAAACTAAGGTACACAATAATTATTATAACTTAACCTAAACAAAACTGACAAACCATAAAATTAAATGTTTGTATAAAATTCGTTTGTTTTCATTGTACCTATTTTATATGTGACTATACGTATTTGTAAGGCGACAAAGTCACCTAAGAAATAATTAATCTTATTTTCTATAATAAAAATTAAATTCCTTTCAAAGATAGTGATTAATAAAAAAACTAACTATATTTAAAAATACTAACAATTTTATAGAGTTGGCAAAAACGGGGTTCAAGGGTTAATTGTACATGAGGCTGTGCGCTTTTATTGTACAAATTATTGTTATGTATAGTTTATTTAACTATTGAATAAAATAAAGATTAAAATTTTCAAATAATATGAGTGAAAAACAGTTGTGTATTAAGGACATAACAAAGAACATATTTTAAATTCACTTGATTTACAAAGAAAAATAACTATTCATAAACATCAATCAGACCATAGCTAAATTATCTGCTTCGTTCATATACATATCGTGTATGTTATAAAAAATAATTTATTAAAAACTTTAGTTGAGTTTTGATTAATGGTCAAAAGTATTTTTTGTAATTAAATCGCAGGGTTATTGTATGGAATTAAAACGAATTTTGTCAGGCGTCTCAAATTCATATAAAATTTGTAATTTAAACATTCGGTGAGATTACAAATAATGATCGAATTGTTAAGTTTTATGTGGATTGGCCATTTATTCATAACATCAAAATGGTCAATAACCCTACGACATATATACCACATCTAAAATGGTACAAGAATATCTATATATTATATTCCGACCACAGTAAATGTATCTATCTAGCTTTATAGAAAACACTTGACAACTTACTTACAAGTATTAAGAAAATATAAAATGTTATCAATTTAATTTAATTTTTTAGACATCGTTTCAATTATTTTCGATATGAGAAGCTAGCGCACGTTGCAATATTTGTTGCTTATATTAACAATTTAGAATTATTTCTGAATATGTAATGATTTAAAATTAATTATTATCTATTCAGAAATAATTTACCTTTTTTTATAGGATCAAAGGATAGTTTCGTTCTATGTAACATGCATAAATAACGCCAGATATAAACTGTGCTAAGGCGACACTATATTCATACAACCGCAAGTGCCTTGTAACGGAATTGTCAAATTTCGTCGAATATCTGGCGTCAGTCATACTATGAATTTGATGCAACTTAAGACAGTCACGAAACACTATTACGGTAAAATGGCTATGGTAGCACTTTACTGTCCACTTATAGTAACTTATTGTTTACAGAAACATTCATCATATATTTTTTTAATGTTGCATTCCATTCGACAGTAGTTTAACAAAGAGCAAATAATATTTTTTATTATAAGAAAAATTAAGGATTATTACACCTAAAATGGCAACACAGTGGTTTATATATTTATAAAATAATTGCATGCCATTTCTGAGAGTGTAACAAATTCAATTTGTAATATGAAAAAAATGAATTATCAATAAGCATTAGAATTCTAGTCATTATACGGACGCGTTTCGCGTATTTTATATCTAATATTTGTGAAACGTCCGAGATCAGTTCGAAACAGAAAAAATCTAGGCAGTGCCTTAATTCAGTGTAATTGATGCCTCTTACGTAAAACGAAATCTAGAAGTAGTAGTAGAAGATTGCGCACAACCATGGCTTTAGCACCTACCTATTCAAAATACCTGACTTTGATATGAGCTTAAAATCAAATCAGTTGATACAAAACTGCAATGACACGAAACAGTTGTTAGATATTATTTATCTGTCAGTTTTTATTTTGTAGAGTTGAATCCCTTTTTTACAAATAGAAACGAGTAAACATTGCGTAACTAGAGTTAATTCTGGATCAGTATTTTCCATTATATTTACGTCCCTAAAGTTTTAATATTAAACTTGGCAAAAAAAAACTAGTCAATAGGTTATAAATTTTTGCAAATATGCAGCAACCATTGTAGCGTTCGGTTTGCTAAGACCAAATGTATATTTTGAGAATCTTAGCAAAAAATCGATCATATTTAAATAATTTAGATGAAGAAAAAAGCCTTTAAAAATAAAGTCTATTTACTTATATACTTTACTCACCTAATAACATTTGCATTCATCAGCACTTAACATTTCTAAATTGATATATCACTATCTAGTAACGCATGAATGAATAGCGAAAGCTTATATCTATTAATTTGAAAGAAGTTATTCCTCATCTTAAAAATTCAATTAGTATAAAAATATGCGAAAAAAAATCTTTCAACTATCTTTACATAATAATCCATTTCAATGTACTTTATACAAAATGTAGAAAAAAACTATCAAGTACCAAAAATGTTTTCATAACCTACCTAGATAATAAATCCCTAAAGTTAATAAATATTTATGTGCATATATGATGAATAAGTAATCTCTCGTTAAAACCACACATAGGAAAAGGATAGCAGTGCTGTTAAATTAGAAAATTTTAAAATTAATTTGACTATCGCTATGCCACGTGTCTTAGAATATTAAACCAAATACATAGGGATGATTTACTTTTTTTTATAGGATGACGGTGAAGTGTAAGCATAACAAAGTGATAGCGGCCAAGAAGTGTATAACTTTGTCATCATAGAGTTAAGAAAATAGTATAGAAAGTGCGGGCTTCATTTTATTTTCTTGAGCAAATAGCTGGCAACTTAATGTTATTAAAAAGGTTTGAGCTATAACGTTATTATAGTTTAACAGCTTCGTACAGTTTGATATATAGCTTTTTCATTATTAATGTACCCCTTGGTTTTGTCGTCCGCTAAAGACACCATACTGGAGACAATTATTTGCCACAAAGTAACTTTCTCTCTGTCCGTGGTAATTTTTTCGAGGTTAAAGTTTGTTTGTCAATTAGTTTCCTATGAGAATGATTTAAAAGTCCGTTTCGTCAATTAATATAATATTAAATTATGTTACGATACATTAAAATATTACTTCTTTAAACAATGGTTAACTTGAAATAATAAAATAAGCTCTGTTAGGCTATGTTTTTTAAAAAATAACTCAGACAAGTAGCTTCATTATAGTTTTATTTGTTTGAACATGTTGTACAAATTATACTGAAATGGATTGTAAATGTTATCATTTGTTGAAATTTACTAAGTTATCAAATATTGTATGTAGTTGATATTTAATTGTAATTTATTACATAATACCTATTTATATGTTATGTATTTGTGATAATTGCTATTAATGGTGGATAACTTTGTAAGATCAAATAAGAGATATTCATGAGATACATACGAATAAGGGTTATTTAGATTCTGCATTTGAAATAAAAAATTGAAGTGACAAATGTTTATTTATTAATTTGAAAACGGATTATGCAATTAATTTAATTACTTTCATTAATTATTCCCAAGCGTTATGAAAAAAAACCTTCTTAACAATAAATGGCACTATAATGACAAAAGAACGTCAAATGCAGAGCTAAATAAGACCACCATGTATATAAATTTAATTTTAAGTTATCAACGTTTGATAAGGGAGCTATAAAAGGGGAATACTCCAAAGTGTCGAAGTCAAATAAGAAATATCCATAAAACTTAGCATCTTAATTTAAATAAGCGTACATTTAAAAGTACGCCGGGATCCGAGTTTGTTCCCTCTTCTGTACTTCTTACCGCGGCTCTCTTTGTCCTTTCGGATCTCACGGACTAGTGTGTAGAAGGCATCGTCAACGCCCATACGGGTTTTTGCTGACGTTTCTACGAATGGTACACCATAACTTCGCGCCACCTGTAATTTTAACAAGTACTTTGTTAAAATAAAAAATATAGTTTTAAGCTAACAAAGAAATAGACAGTTATTCGAATCTATTTGACAAGAAACACTTAAGTCTTTTGAAATAGGATGCATTATCTAAATTTCTAGTAATTAACTTATGACACAGGCATTTAAAAACAAAGTACGGTAATATTTTAATTGTTACAAATTGTATTCACATGTTCGCTTCGTTGAATACAATTTATTGTCTACAACTGATGCAACTGACTCACATCATACATTTATACACTTTATATAACTTGCTATATTTATTTTTCTATTTATATTCTATTTTAGTTTTATATTGTGACATATGAACCATGTTTAGAAATATAACTAATTATTTTTTGTATAATTACTTTTAAGCAATTTTGCAATTGGAGATCAGTGGCAAACAAATGTTTGAATTTTCAGAGAGTTTTACTCCTGTTAATTTTTTTTTAATAAATTAGGTAATTTTGTACTGTATGGGATTATATATATTGTAGAAGAGCTATGAGTTAGTAGTTATTGATGTGTGTGTAGGATATATAAATATATTATATGATTATTACATGTATGTTTTTTTGAAACATTTCTGTAGATAAGTTTTTATATATTTATTTACTACTCAATTATCATTTATTCTAATGTTAAAAATTTCAAAGGGGAGTGAGCCACTGTAATTAGAGGTATGTTAGGAATGTTTAATATCAAGACACAGTTGCAATATTTCAGAGTAATGCTCCCCAATGCTGATTGGTGGAAACATATTTGGCAGATTTTCATCCGACACATGCATATTTACTCCCAAAGCTTTCCTTCAGCGCCAAGCACAAGACTAATGATACAATTTTGCTGATAAAATCATGTGTTCAAAACACTGGGCTAGCTCTGCTTCGAATTTATAATTTGACAGAAAATATCAAAACATCTGTGTGAATAAATATATTATTGTATTATATAGATTTCATAAATATCTATGTAATATAATAAAATTAAAACAATTCATTTGTCTTTTTATTAAATGGTTATAAATTATAAATAAAAACCATTTATTACAAGGGCAAGTAATAAGGTGAAGTCTAGATTAGATCATACAGTAATTATTGTAAAAGAATTTCTTAGGTGGTAGGTTATACAGTCCCAAAATCTTCTTTTCTTTGTAAATATAAATAAATTCTAGTAATCTCTTTATTCTATGAATCTATATTATACTTTTAGGATTGCTACTATAAAATATACAAACTAATTTTTGTTTTATAGATTATTTGGTAGATACTCCATGTCGATAATTTTGCTATAATGATATACAACAGAGTACAAAGTAACAGCTATGACTATTACTTAAGATATGATGGGAATAGAACATAAAAATTGTTGTCAATATCAATTAAATGTTTGCGGAGGCAGGAGACTAACAAAATAGATTTGACAAAACTATAGAAAACATTTTTAATAACCATATCGATACCTGTGGTTCTTAATTGTAACATTATACTTTACTTTTTAGATCTAGGAGTTATATTCATTTTATATTAAAAGAACAGATAGAATTGTGTGTATTTATTTGTTGTGTAGTTGAGTTTTATGTACATTAAAACTATCAAATACATGTAAAGGTAATTTTTAACATTCTTTCAAGTATTATAAAATACTTTAGATTATCTCAAGAGGAACCAAAAATAATTTAGGTCATCTTAATACAGAAACAAAAAATGTTTTTAACTTCTACAAAAATTATGATTTTTTTTAGTCATTAGTCACAAATTTTCTCACTTGTATTTAAAATGAAAAAAAGTTATGGACAAAAACTGGGATTTTAATTCAAATCAGGGTGTATTTAGCATCAAATTGAAAGGTAAACAAATTAATGTCTCACAATATTCCCTGTGTTGCCTTATAAATTCCCAATTGTTTAGGTATTTGTTACAAATAGTTTTACATTATTTTACAATCAATTATAATCAATTGTTATGGGTGGAACCGAGAACTAATGAGTGCATTAATTTTGATAATTACAAAAAGCACACATTTACATAAGAAAAGTATAGTTATTAAAATATCTTTCAATTCATATATACCATTCTTGGGTTTGTATATAAGCTGAAGACTTTATATAAATAAAAATACACATATAATTATTAAGTATGCAGTATTTATGACTAGAAAATTATGTTGTTTCTATACAATATACATATAATTTTCTTTTTAAATTTAAAACATAAGTATTGGCAATTCTCACAATCATTAATTAAATCAGAATATTGTTTAGCCTAATTCAACTACAAGAGGAGTAAAAACAAATAAACATTGCCATTGAATCAACTAGATATAATCTGTTGTGATCTTGAATGATATTTGAAGTAAGTACTAAGTTGAATATTAAGTACAATTAAAGCGGATATAAGTAATTAAGTAAAATAATATAATATTATAAATAAAGATATATTAATGAAGAACAGTTTGTAGTGAATAATATTGTAGAGCTATTATCAAATTGCATAGAATGTGAAAATCTAAGGCTTGTTTATATCTACTACTTCATCGA
The DNA here is from genome assembly GCF_905147045.1 of Nymphalis io. Classification (NCBI taxonomy): domain Eukaryota; kingdom Metazoa; phylum Arthropoda; class Insecta; order Lepidoptera; family Nymphalidae; genus Nymphalis; species Nymphalis io. Next base: position 11,631,863 of record NC_065901.1, read on the forward strand.
TTAGAATAGACTATGGGTGCTAATATTGATGACAAAGACATGGTTTTATTATTTGCTATACAACTTTTGTCACATTTAAATGTAAATAAATGATATGCTACTGTTATGACTTAGTTCACTAGAAATAAATAAATTAACAAAAGTAATGCAATATATTTATTTTTTATTAAATATTTCATTGTCATATTAGAATTTGCGATTAGGTATATAATATTTTATAAAGCAAATAACAACATACATGTGTAGTTTTTATACACAGTAAATTACATTCATTAATGATATATGAGTTCAAAATGTAATTACTTTGAAGAGTTAAGAGAAATGTCACGAGAGAGATAATAATAAACAAACATACCTCTCGCGCTTGCGTCATGTCCACAGCCCATGCCTGAAGGTCGCACTTGTTACCTACTAACACCATCGGCACTTCTTCCGCGTCCTTAACTCGCTTTATCTGCTCTCTGTAAGATCCAATGTCCTCAAAACTCTTAGCACTATTCACAGCGAACACCAACAAGAACCCTTCCCCTGTCCGCATGTATTGGTCCCTCATAGCGGAGTACTCTTCTTGACCTGCCGTATCCAATATATCTAACAGACACGTCTCCCCGTCTATTACCACTTGTTTCCTATACGAATCCTCGATCGTTGGATCGTACTCATCCACGAAATGATTTTGAATCAACTGTATAGTCAATGCGGATTTACCGACGCCACCAGCCCCTACCACCACTAACTTGTACTCGGTCATTTTGCGACGAGATAGTAGGAATATTTTTCGTAACACTAAACGTCACTGGTACACCAAGAAACAACGCCCCAGACCGACACGCCACACCTTTGATATTACTCACATCGGCATGGCTGTCACGACCTGTTATGTATGTTATTGCACTCACTGTACCCGTAAAACGGCTAATTAATGTATTATTAGAGTCAAATGCAATAAATAACAATGAGGCAGTTCACTCACCCTTCTACCACAGACTAAGTAGACTATATTTACACGTGACAGAACAGAATGAAAAGATTTATAACTATTTGTTTTAAATTTTAATATCATATAAAATGTTATCTAAATTATTTTATATAACGGTAATTTACGAAAACTTTCCTTATTTTAAATACATCTTAAATTATTGGTTCGATTATTGTCAAGTTTTAAACACTATAATATTTTTTAAAGTGTAAATAACTTGTTCATAGTTCTAGTTTCAGTTTTAAGATGGCGCTGTATTAGTATATAATCCGAACTATTATTTTTTACTTTAAATTATGTTCCTGGCACAAAACATTTTTATAAGTATAAAACAGAATAACAGATGTTATTTTAAAAAAGAAAAAAAGACAAAAACTTCATTATTGTATTAGTTATTTTATGTAAACATAATAGAGGATTATAACATATTTTTGAGATATAATAACTGTATTTGAAATTAAAATATACCTAATCAATTTATTCTAATTAGATTAATACATATTTGTTCAACATGGCAACAGATAAACCAGATGATGAGGGGGATCCCGAAGCATTGGAAGAAGCGGGAATACTCGAAGCAGATGTTGGAGCCAATTTGTGAGTTATTTATGTTCATCTTCTCATCATCATAGCTTTTTTGCAATATTGGATGTCTATGTAAACGTATAAAAATTATGGAGCCATTTGACATTACGAATAAATCATGAAAAAACTTTGTGTTATTTTTTAACATTTTGAGTACCTAGTTATTATTTTATACAACATTGCAAAGCAGATTAAAAAAATCATTGGACCGAAGCAAGTAAAAAAACTAAATAATACACATGACAGTTTCAGAACTAGATATTTCTTATTTGTACAGAAATGTAACAGTTCCTCTGCATTCTTTCTTACTATCAATAAAAAAATATATTTACAGTACAGTATCAGCCTGTTAATGTCCCACTGCTGGGCTAAGGCCTCCTCTCCCTTTTGAGGAGAAGGTTTGGAGCTTATTCCACCACGCTGCTCCAATGCGGGTTGGTAGAATACACATGTGGCACAATTTCAATGAAATTAGACACATGCAGGTTTCCTCACGATGTTTTCCTTCACCGTTAAGCACGATGAATTATAAACACAAATTAAGCACATGAAAATTCAGTGGTGCTTGCCCGGGTTTGAACCCACGATCATCGGTTAAGATTCACGCGTTCTTACCACTGGGCCATCTCGGCTTTTAAAAATATATTTGGTGAAGTATTATTTTGTAAGTAGTTTCTTTATAGTTGAGTATTAAAATATATTTTTTTCCCAGTGATCAGCAACTTGCCGGTATAGATCCTAAATTGAAGATTAATATGGACCCACAGGCTCACCGCCATCTCCGACCTGAAATGATGTTCATTAGAGAGGAATTACGCCAAGCGAAACAACAGACCTTGGCAGTGAGTATCGAATATCAGACGAGCATATGGGCCATCTGATGGTTACCAACGCCTATAGACATTGGGATTGTAAGAAATGTTATGTAATGTTAACCATTGCTAACATCGCCAATGCGCCACCAACCTTGGGAACTAAGATTTTATGTCCTTTGTGCCTGTAATAACACTGGCTCACTCACCCTTTAAACCGGAATACAACAATACCAAGTACTGCTGTTTTGCGGTAGAATATCTGACGAGTGGGTGGTACCTACCCAGACGATCTTGCGCAAAGCCCTACAAACCAGTACTATGCAAGTGTAAATATATTATTTATAGTTTTAATAAGATGTTATTTTAATCCAAATACTTCATATAAGAAAGTATGGTTGTCATTTCACTAGCACAAAATATGTGTGCGAAATTTCAACTTGCCTAATAGTTTGAATAGTAGTAGTAGTAGTAGTCGTAGTAGTAGTAGTAGTAGTAGTAGTAGTAGTAGTAGTAGTAGTAGTAGTAGTAGTAGTAGTAGTAGTAGTAGTAGTAGTAGTAGTAGTAGTAGTAGTAGTAGTAGTAGTAGTAGTAGTAGTAGTAGTAGTAGTAGTAGTAGTAGTAGTAGTAGTAGTAGTAGTAGTAGTAGTAGTAGTAGTAGTAGTAGTAGTAGTAGTAGTAGTAGTAGTAGTAGTAGTAGTAGTAGTAGTAGTAGCTACCTTAAATTTTAGCTGCCATTATATAGGTAAAATTAAATAAAAGCTTCAAAAATGTTAGAATACATTTTTCAATAATACCACCAGTCACAGTCATATTCAATGAAAGAAGTTTTAGTTCTGTTGGCCATATCCCTCTGACAAATCCTGATTCTTTAAAACTATTCCACGTGAAATCAACTTATTTTTATAATGGAGACTGTTGTAATATTAATGTAAAATGAAGCCTCATTGAAGTCTTTCGTCAAATTTTATTTTAAGGTACGTCGCACAGCGCTGAAGAAACTTCTTTTGAAGGACTCTATGCAGGAGGACTGTGAGCTAATTAACATAGGCTTAAGTTATGCGCCCCCAGATCCTTAAACATAAAAAACAATGATGGTACCAAAAGGAATTTTATTGTGTTACCTTTTTTGCTGGTGTTTAATTAACTATTAAAAAAAAGCCGAGATGGCCCTGTGGTAAGAACGCGTGAATCCTAAACGATGATCGTGGGTTCAAACCCGGGCAAGCACCACTGAATTTTCATGTGCTTAATTTGTGATTATAATTCATCTGGTGCTTTACGGTGAAGGAAAACATCGTGAGGAAACCTGCATGTGTCTAATTTCACTGAAATTCTGCCACATGTGAATTCTACCAACCCGCATTGGAGCAGCGTGGTGGAATAAGCTCCAAACCTTCTCCTCAAAAAGAGGAGAGGAGGCCTTTAGCCCAGCAGTGGGACATTCACAGGCTGTTACAAAAAAAATTAACTATTCCTTCCAAAAGGCTCAACCAGCGAGACCTCTTGTATATGTCTCGCTGGTTAAGATTATGATAGACAAAATATCCGCATTTTTTTTTAATTTCAAAACTACCAATCAAACCAAATATTCAAACAAAGGTACTAAATGCTAGTAGTATTTTAAAGCTGATCTGTCACATTGTACAGTCATTCCGATTAATTAATGAAAACTATGGACTTTTTTTAAATATAATATTTACGTTCATTTTAATAAATATTGCTGTGGTGAGGAAAATTTACGAAATCAGCCCTTGAAAAGATTGTCCTTATTTCATTTCGTTTCGTTTTTCGTTCAGTTTTCGTGCAAATGACTTCGAGACAGGAGACAGCCCAGGATCAAACCCTACTGCCATGACAATCGCACATACAATTAAAAGGCATTTTCATGCAATCCTTCTAGAGTTTATGACTAATTAAAAATATTGCCTTTAAATTATACCAATATAAGTGAAAATGTCTATTGTAAGATAATTGGTAAAGATCCCAAAAGTTTATAATGTATTTATTAGTCGGAAGATAATTTAATTTCCATTGTGTTATTAAAATTGTTATATTGGCGTAATAAAAGTAATATAATTCCTATCGTTAACGTCTCTTTGATAAATTAAAAAACGCTAATTATATTTAGCAATGTAATGAACTCTTTCATTAAATAGTATTTTAATTAAGTTTATTTCAATGGAAAATTATATTAACTACAAGAACCTAACTTAATTGTTTCTAGACTACATTTAGGATTAGGTAGGACTTTTGGTTAAGTTATACTTATTATCGAAAGTAAAGGTTTTTAAATGTTATTTCTAGGAAGAATCAAAATTCAAAATATACTTTATTGAAAGCAATATTTTTCAATATTAAAATAAATAGGTACGTTAGTTAAATACTATATATATAATGCTTTTATATATGACCAATAAAAATAAACTACTACTAGCTCGACGCTTTTTTATTGAGTAATACGCTTAATTAATAATGTTTATTAAACATTGTTCAGAATCCTTCTGAAAACATCCACCGTTATTTACTGACCACTTTGATCTGAAATATCTCCTCTTTGGTTAAGAATTCCAATATTTTTATATCAATTATAAATTCATTTAGCTAGTACATTTGAGTTTTGAAAACAGTCATTGATTTGTTTATTCCTCATAATTTTTTCTTTGGCGTCGGTTATTACCGCACAATGGAAAACATGAAATATCGGTATATTTACGAGTACGAGTTCTACCGTGGTACCAGTGCTGCAGAAACAGCTTGAAGGATTAATGATGTGTACGGCGCTGGTGTCGCAAAAGAAAGCGCGGTACGTTTTTGGTTTCAACGTTTTGTTCTGGAAATTTCGACCTTCAGAACCAACCCCGTGGACGGCCGGAGACCAAAGTGGAAAATGAAGAATTAAAGGCTATTGTGGAAGCGGATCCATCACAAAGCACTTCAGAGATAGCTGCAGGCTTCGGGGTAAGTGATAAAACTGTATTAATCCACTTGAAGCAAATCGGGAAACTAAAGGAACTTGAATGATGGGTACCTCATGAATTGAGTGAATCGAACTTACAAACACAAACACGCGTTGACTGCTGTGTTACTTTGCTCAACTGACAAAATAATGAAGGGATTTAAATCGAATCATTACTTGTGATGAAAAGTGGATACTGTAAGATAATCGGAAGCGCTCGTCGCAAACAACCACTGAGTTAGATGAGCTACAATTGGAATATCTGCGACGTCCACCGTACTCCGCGGACCTTGCTCCAACAGATTACCATTTTTTCCGGAATTTGGACAACTTTTTACAAGGAAAAAAATTCAACTCCGATGCGGCAGTCCAAACCGCCTTCAAAGAGTTTATTGATTCTCGCCCCCATGGTTTTTTTAGTAAAGGGATCAACCTATGAGGGAACTACCTATGAGATGGCAAAAATGCATAGATAACAACGGTACACACTTTGATTAATTAAATATATTTTACAATAAAAAAATTGACTTTATATTCCTCCCGTACAAAACGCCAATTTCATATGTCCTAATATTTTCTTCTTTTCCAATATTATTTTAACCATCAGATCCTCGAGCAGGTATGAACAAATACTTCTAACTATACTGATTAGTACTTCTTTTTATTTTTACACATTTAAAGCGATGTAACTCAAAAACGGTCGCTGCGTTGCGTAGGATCTTAACTTGCTGGATTAAATCAATTCGTATCGATCTGATCTTTAATTGTTACAGATATGAAACATGAGCAAAATATATATCAAAATGCTCGTCAACAGCCATTATTTCTCGTTTTTATACAATGTTTGGCAATATTTCTAATAATATTATCGTGGATATATGCATAATGTTGTCATTTAAATAAATTGTAAGAAATATAAAAAGTGTTGGAAACATAAATTACATACAGTCGTATGTGTATTGCTTGCCATTGAAACGTAAACTTTGGAAGTAAGATTTTATAAAAGTTTTAAAACTTCAACTCATTGCTTGTGACAAACACACGTGTCGCTAGTTTCAGAGAAATATACTTACACAGTTTAAAAAAAATAAATGAAAATATTGAACATAACTATCTTTTAAAAGTATAACGTAATCGCGACAGTTAATTTGTTTGCGAACTTCATCTAAACATACTTACACATTCTCACTTCTAACTTTCTCACAATAGTAGACATATTTGATGTTTTGTAATGAAAACGTTATAAGTTGTTTTAAGGGCGTTAACATGGAAGACACTGACTAAACTATAAAAGATACATCGAATTAATGTACCACTGATTCTTAGGTTTTAAGAATGTTTGCAGTAACGTAACTACTTTAATTTAAATAGAAAATTAAATTTGTTGAATAAATAATTCGATGCATTATATACATAATAGTTGTCCATTCCGGCTTCGTACGGTTAAAATTCATACAAAGTTCCGCCTTTTAAGTTGAAATTTCTGAAAATCTTTTTTTAGCGATTTTTTACTTTATAAAATAAACCTACGTACAAACTTTCATCTAATTAAACAAAGTAGTTTTGGCTGTGTTATGAAAGTCAGTCAAGAGAAACGATTCATAAGTAAAGATTTAATTATAAACAATATCAAATCAGCTACTGTAAGATGGTGTTATCTCAAGCATTACAAATGTGTTTAGATACAAACACAGGTCTTATAAAGGTTTGAATTGAAATAACCCGCCAAACACATTCGATATGAACGTTGCGTAAACGTGGTATATGCAATAAATAAATTGCATATGGCGGAATTAGTAGCAGCAGTATAAATGCCTAAAGTTATTTGAAAAGAAAACTAAAATATTAATCACAGCCTGTTTAAATATAAAGTCAATTCAAAAAGTATATTTAATTTTTTTAATGTTGTCTCTAAATTTTTGAGTTTTAGCTTTCGGATGGTTCAACTAACGATAAGCCAACGTTTTTCTGTCAGACAATTATTATGTAATTGCTGCGTATAATCTTCGTACAATCCATTCACTCGTTCGTTACCGAGTCGCCTCATATCATAGTTATCTATATATAGTATATTAACCGACTTTAAATGTAGATAAGTGATCAGTGTTGTTTTCACTAACAATTGCCACACTTGTCCAGCGACTAGATATTCGACTGATAAAGATATTGATTTCGTTACATTACATATGTAAAATATTTTGTAAACAGTGAACGTGTAATAAATATATTTTATATTATGTGAGTATGATATAAATTTTAATATGACAATGTCATTATTGAGGGTCATATATGTGACACGGCGAACTGTATTGGAAGTTAACAAACTTGATTTTATGATTTATTACTTAATATAATTGAATTCAGAAACAACTTTTAGTACAATAATATTTTTTATAATGATATTGAAACTAGGATCTAAATATTGGTTCTTAATTTATTTTAACAATAATAAGTAGCTATAATCCAAGAAATCACATTAATATTAGTATGCTTTATCTGCATATATCTTATCGCAGACTTTTTGAAATGATTTGTTTTTTGTACAAATCTTTAATTCGTTTTTTTGCCAAAAGCTGCCCCGACAGGCAGTGTATCTCAGATTTTTATCTATTTTTCTGTAGAAGTTCCATTCTCAATAATAGCTAACTGTGCAGGAAATATTAAAGGTGTGCATCAGAATTACTGTACAAGGTGTACAAAATAAAAATGCATGTTTAGGTACCAAATAGGTATTTACCAAATGATTGTGTAAAAACAATTGCACAATACGGAGCCTTTTTGCGGAAATTATAAGTGGTCGGTCATGTTGACATCATTTTTTTTTCTTATTTATGATTTAGGTATTAAATGCTTTTAAACAAAGGTACTAAATAGTAATAAATAGGTACTAAATGCCGGTAGTATTTTAAAGCTGATCTGTCATTTTGTACAGTTATTCTGATGCACGCATATTAAAGTGTGCAAGTTTGTGCGTAACGGTGTATCACATCATACTAGGATAACTTCGACAAAGGACTAATGGCTTTACGTGCTTTCCTAGGCACGGTGTAGGCACTCCTTATACTGCAGAATGCCACTGAAACTTCAGAAAAACGTAATCACTTTTTATGGGTTCAACCCAGGATTTGCGCCACGGTAGCGAGCGCAAGCGATCCCGTGGCGCACTTCATTTAGACGGTATCGCTGGTTTATTAGTGGGTATTCCGATGTTCGGGGCGCACTCGGCGCCTTGGACACCGGCGAGCCCCACATACGGGATATGTTCTGTTTTTTCCCGCGGGGGAAAAGCGAAGTGTCTTTTTTCAGCATTAAAAAAAAGATTTAAAGTGAATGCCACGAAATCAGCCTAAGCTATACATTAAGTCACTTATACAAGTATTATTACAATATATTTTGATAGTTATGTCGAGAAATAGTAATAATAATTATTGTATAAAATATACAAGGCAAACAGTTATCCAGCGATGTTGATTAAAATTAATACGTCGTTTATATAGCAACATTAAAGAAGATTTTATTTTTGTATATTGTCGAGTTTCAAATTAATAAAAAAAAAACTAAATTAATTTTAATTGTTGAAAGAAGGCTGTTTTTTAACTACTTCAATGTGATACGAATACAATCTAATATTTGCGGACAAAGGTTCGGCTAACGCGACACCGACATTATATTTTATTAATAATTTAAAAACGACAGCTTTTTAAATATAGATAAAACATTTCGTAGATATTCGATTACCCATGAAAGTTACTATAACTTAATATTATACTATTTTGCTAGCATAGTAATATTATATTCTCTGCCTCGTGGCTTGATTGATGTAAGGCTGCAAACCCGGAGGTCCTAAGTTCATTTCCAGGTCGGACCAAGAATAAGTTATTGGGTTTTTCTGTCAGAAAATACTCAGCCGTGGCCGTGGCTAAAATCGGTCGGGAGGACCCTAATATTATATTCAGAGAAATAATATACATTAGCCATTTTATTACAAAAAACTGACACATTCCACACTTACGGGTCAGTAAAAAGTCATTGAGTTTTTCTGTCTAGAAAGACCTTCAGTAGCAATCCGGTTATAGGAAGTTGGCAATTTTTACAACATTCCTTAGAATTTGGAAACCAAATGAAGCCGTTGGTAGTGCGACTGTCCTTTTTCCGGTCGTGTTGGAATGCAGTTCCATCGGATTGTTAGAATAAGGAAAAATCAGTTTAACTTTCGGAATATATGTTCTGTCTAGTTGGTGATCTCCCTTGTGAATGGTTACCGTCGTAAACATCCGCTAGGAGGACAGCATCATATTTATTCGGAATTTGAAGATTCTGAACAGAGGCGATCTTTAAACACGAATAATCACAATGTAAATATTCCATGATGACTTAAATAATCGTTTTAGTGGTAATCCGGTAAGCGACAAACAAAACTCGCCTTTAATATACAATTGCGAGATTAGTAAATATCAAATTCGTATACATAACAAAACCAATAGAATAGTAATGATTTTGTGATGAGCATTTGAGTGGTATTTTTATTTCATTGGAATTGCGAATTTAATTATGTAAAAAAAAACACATTATCTGGATTGGAAACCATAATCTGTCCGACACGATACAATTTAAAGTCAATTAATGTTCATTATTCATCAAAAACGTTTTAAGAACAAGAGTATAATGATCTCTTCAGACGATACCGTTACAGACATGATAATAATTAAAATCTTTTTACGCTAAGCATGATACCATAAGTGTTTGAACCTCGAACAATTCAGACTTCTTCTTATTTTATAAATTAGTTTCAGACAATAATTATACATCATGAAGTTCATTAAAATATCGCAATGTTTGATTAAATGTTTTAATTAACTTGTTGCTCAAGTATACTTAAGACTATTAAAATACCAGTCGACGCCCTTAATACAGTATTTATATACTGTAAATGTTACTATGTATTCCTTTAACTAAGCACTCGATTAATCAAAATAAAAATCACGTGATTGTGACATGTATTAATTATTATAATTATTTACAAACATTGATGCAAAGATTTTACAAAATATTATATAGGGTCGAGATGGCCCAGTGGTAAGAACGCGTGAATCTTTACCGATGATCATGGGCGTAAGCCCGGGCAAGCACGAGTGAATTTTCATGTCCTTAATTTGTGATTAAAATTCATCTCGTGCTTTACGGCGAAGGAAAACATCGTGAGGAAACCTGCATGTGTCTAATTTCACTAAAATTCTGCCACATATGTATTTCACCAACCAGTATTGGAGCAGCGTGGTGGAATAAGCTCCATACCTTCTTCTCAAAAAGGGAGAGGAGGCCTTAGCCCAGCAGTGGGACATCAACAGGCTGTTACTGTATATAAGGCAGAATGAAATTAAACATGATAAAAATCATAATTATTTAATTACAAAAACTTTCACTTTAGGGTACTTTCCAGTGATGAATTATTTCTTAGTTTATTCACTTAACAATAAATAATTAATAAACATGGCATAATTCTGTCAGACTTTCAAACATTAAGCCTTATTATGAGAACTTGAACAAAGAGCCTAAGATTTTATCAGACAAAAAGTCTAAAATTTAGTCTAAGCTCGACACACGAGAAAATTAACATAACAATTTGATATTTTGTAAAATTTTTTATTTTATATTATAGGTTGGCGGACGAGCATATATGCCACCTGATGGTAAGTAGTCACCAACGCCCATAGACATTGGCATTGTAAGAAATGTTAACCATCGCTTACATCGCCAATGCGCCACCAACCTCGGGAAGATGTTATGTCCCTTGTGCCTGTAATACACTGGCTCACTCACTCCTCAAACCAGAACACAACAATAACAAGTACTGCTATTCTGCGGTAGAATATCTGATGAGTGAGTGGTACCTACCCAGACGTGGTGCCCACTACTGGTGGTAGGTGGTTTTCCGTTGGTTTCAATAAGTATTAATTCAATTTAAATTCAATTAAATTGTTAATTTTTCGGTACTTCCCCCTCACTCTATGTTTATCTCTTTTTTATAACAATCCTCAGTTACGCTCTATATAATTCAGCTCTTCGCGATCTTGTACTATATATTGCTTACTTAGAATTGCAAGTTTATATAATACTACATCTACAAATAATTTACAAGTAGTAGAAACACCGGTTCTGACTCATTTATAATAGGTCTCAAAGACCGGTTGTATAAAAAATATTTTAGTTTACGCTCCGCAATCTACGTAAGCGATTGTGTACATGGTGACCTCGGCTCGTCTTAGCTATTGTTTGAGATGATCGTGTCAGTAAATTAAAGAAGGATTCAAAAGTATACGTAACAGAGGTCACGGTCTCGAGTCTCATTGCATCGTTACAATCGGTTAATGAAGATACAAATGATATTCGAGTACAGCTGTACCTTGAATATAGTTAATATTTTTTAATTAAATTGTATGTTTACAGAATTCACTTAAATTAATTCGAGTATATGATGAAAATGATTTTACGATTTGTCTATTTAATCTTCTTATTTTTTTCAGATGTCCTGTGCAGAAACATTTTAAATTATAGTGTTCTGTAGATATATCAGTTAGAGGTCAAAATGCTGTGGCAAATATTTTTGGCTATTTTAGTTTGTTACGTGTTGTGGAAAATTTTCAAAACAGATGAAAATGAACTGAACCGTTTACCCGGGCCGCCGAAATGGCCAATAATTGGGAGTGCACTATCGTTTCTGGGATTGTCTCAAAGTAAGTACATCGTAAATGATTATTTGACATTACGTTTAAACAATATGAAAAAGGTAAGTTATTTGGATCTCGGATAAATTAAAACGTAAATGTAAAACTTGGTTTTACATTTTACGTTACAAAAAATTACTAAAAATATACTAATTAATACAAAATAAAATTAAGATAACATTATTTATTATTTATTTATTTATTTATTTATTTATTATTTATTTGCATCTCTCAACAATTCTAGCGCCCGTTTACGATAAATCATGGCAGAGTCATTAAAAATATCTAGATCTTGACAAAAACCATTGTACAACCGTGATGATCTAGGCATTGGTGCATTACATCCTAATTTCGTTTTTGATATTCTGACATCAAAAGTGCCCAGAAAACTACGAACATTGCGCCTTGGAACACTTAACTTACACTTACAAAACTACACTTAAAAAACAAAGAAATAAACTCATTTTCGCATTTTTAATATTAGTTAAGATGATTGAATGTTTGGTATGGAATTTCTTTATATTATACACTAACAAATAATTACCTAATTATACGATTCCAATTGTAGGTTGACGGTACTATATCATAGAGAGTCATGTTTCAAGTACCAAGTATCATCTGAACGAACGATGTGTGACCAAACGGAGAACGTATAAAAACAAGCATTTATCTTTACAGACTTGTTTAATTTTACAAAACGAGCATGCAGAAATAAACAAAAATATTATTAAAAATACAATTCACAGTTCCTTACACATCCTGTTATGATTATTAATTCAATTTATATATTTGATAGACTTTTTTATGACGATTGATTTAAATCTAACCTACACCATTTTAACCTACATCATTCATACAAGTTAGTATAAATATGTATATTTATACTAACTTGTATGAATCTATTAAAGCCGAGATGGCCCAGTGGTAAGAATGCGTGGAACAAAACCGATGAATATCTGCCTGGTGCCCTGCCCGGGTTTGTACCCACCCATTCGTCGTTGACTGTCGTAGCGTGCGGACGTGTTTGTTATCTCGAGCGAATGTTGCTAAGCAAGTTACAAATAATAACTGAAGCGAAACATCGTGGCTTTGGCTGCGTTGTCTATGCGTTGTGGATGTTTTTACGACTACTTTGGCTTTCTTTAAGGGTTTTTGTTGTTTCTGTTGTGACATATTCTGAACTCGGCTGTGCAAATGGAGTGTTGTTTCGTCTTGAGATTGGTTATGTTGGTTTTCACTGTTGTTTGTTGATTTGTTTTTGTTGTTCAATTATTTTCATTTTTTAATTTTATATAGGGTTTTTTGTTTTCTTTTGTTTCGTTTGATTGTTCGTTGGTTTTTTTTTGTTCTGATGGATGTCGACACGGATTTGTCGTCGTCCGACGCAAATGCTGAGCGTAAACGCCCACTTGTGGGCCTTCCGCTCTTTGATTCCGGTTCAGATACGGAGATCGAAATCAGATCGGCGGCGAAACGTAGCAGTGCTAGCCGGGGGAAGCTCACTTCCAAGGGACGCGGAACTGGCCTCGCTCGTGCCAAAGCCAAGCTTAAGGCAAAGGCCGCCGAGGCTAGGGAGGAGGCGTTTGAGCGCTCCTTAAGAAGTCGGGCTTTCCGTAAGGAGACGGCTGTGATCGCGCTTGACTCTGAGGAATCCTCTTCCTCGGAGGTCCGTAGGGAGGATCCCCTAAAATTGGGTGCAGAGGAGCTGCGTGCGGAGGCTGGTCGCAATGCAGCACTTATTCTGGAGATTGCCCAGAAATCCAGCAACCTGAAGGGTGGCTTCATCAAGAAGCTCAAAGAATCTGCATCTTCGCTCCAGTCCATTGTAGATGCTCTGGCATCAAGGACCGAGGCGAAAGAGACGCGCAGGCTTCGCGCTGATAATGGCCGCCTACGCAAGGAGGTGGACAGCCTCAAGGCTGAGTTAAAAGCCCACCGCCGTGAGTTTGCGGAAATGCGGACCACGGTGGCAGTGGCAAATGAGGCTTTGGAGGAATTTAAGGCCTCTATAATGTCGTCGGTGGGCTTTATGATTAAAGCTCAAATGGAAGGAATTCAGGACCGTCTCCTTCCAGCGAAAGTGCTCCGTCCCCCTCTGGCCGCGGACAAGAAGCAGGCTGTAGTGCAGAAAATTGCACCTACATACGCGCAAGTGGTCCATCCGACCCCACCACCGAAACCCGCACAGGCGCCGAAACAGGTGCCCGGATGCGCAGGAGAAGGGCGTTACATACGCTCACATCCTGGAGCGTGCGGAGCAGGGCGTTAAGCTTCAGGATATTGGAATCTGTGGCGGCCTTAGGGTCCGACGATCGGCGACGGGAGCCAGACTCCTCGAGCTGCCGAAAGCACAGGCGGAGCAGGCGGATAAGCTTGCTGAGAAGCTCCGCACTGTCCAAATTGGTCGCCGCAGTTGCTCGTGCAGGGAACTGCTCCCCTGACTCAGTCAGATGCGGAGTGTTGCAGCGTGATCCCGGATATATGGGAATAGTCCGCGTCACCTGTCCTCTCACAGCGGCGAAGAAGATATCAGTTGCCGGTCGCCTCCTCGTAGGGTGGAGCTCGGCCAAGGTATGCGTATTGGAGCAGCGCCCTTTGCGCTGCTTCAAGTGTATGGGCCTTGGCCACACGAAGGTGCTTTGTCCATTCAAAGCGGAACGAGGGGGGCTATGCTTCCGGTGTGGCCTAGATGGCCACAAGTCGGTGGGCTGCACCGAGAAACTGCGCTGTGCTGTGTGCGCAGACGCTGGCAAGCCCTCTGGGCACGTGATGGGATCAGGGGAGTGCAACCCCCCATCACAAAGGGTACGGTGGTCTTAGACACCCAGACTACCACCAATGTCAGACGGCGCCAGGCCGAGGAGGAAGCTTCAATGTCAACATGAGCACAGACATAAAGTTCCTCCAGACGAACGTCAACCACTACGCCGCGGCGCAGGACCTGCTGCTGCAGTCCATGGCAGAGTGGCAGATCGACCTGGCTGTGGCCTGCGAGCCATATTATGTCCCTCCCCTACCTAACTGGTTAGGGGACTTGGACGGCACCGTGGTGGTTACTACCCGGAGTAAAACGAGTTCTCTCTCACTCATTGAGAGGGGCTCGGGTTACGTAGTGGCAGGGTGGAGAGAATTCGTAGTTGTGGGTACGTACTTCTCTCCCAACCGCGGCCTGGCGGAGTTCGAGATTTATCTCGGCTCGATCAGAGCTGCGGTGACCAGGCAGTCACCGAGGCCGATACTGGTCTTGGGTGACTTCAATGCCAAATCACGTGCCTGGGGCAACCCTGCCACGAATCCGCGAGGAAGGGCCATTCAGGTGTGGGCACTATTCTCCAGCCTGTCCCTACTTAACAGGGGGCAGGTTTACACGTGCGTGCGGCAACAGGGGCGTCCGTGGTGGATCTCTCTTTCGCCACCCATGTTGTAGCACGCAGAGTGTTGAATTGGAGAGTAGAGGAGGAGGTGGAGACTCTGTCGGACCACAGGTACATCCGGTTTGAGATCTCTACCTCTCGCAGGTCGGTGGAACCCTCAAGGGTGCCAACCACGCTTCCGAGGTGGTCTCTTAGCCAGCTAGATCGTGAGCTGGCCAGGGAGGCTGGCATCGTACAGCGGTGGGGTTCCACAGGAAGGTGGGAGGGCGCCAGTGCAGAAGAGCGGCCACATGTGCAGTGCCCTCAAAGAGGTCTTCGATGCTGCCATGCCTAGGTTCCGGCGTAGAGCTCCGCGCCGGCAGGTGCATTGGTGGTCGCCCGAAATAGCAGAGCTTCGGGCGACGTGCAGCCGGGCGCGTAGGTCTTACGTCCGTTGTAGGTGGCGCAACAGCTTTGATGCGGACTTGGAGGGACAGCTATTGGCTGCTTATCGTCAGCTGAAAAAAGACCTACAGCTGGTGATAAGTCAGGCCAAGGAGAAAGTTAGGGAAGAACTACTGGCGGGTCTGAACCGGGACCCCTGGGGGCGTCCGTTCCGCGGTGTGCGTGGAAAATTCCGCACGCAGGGTGCCCCCGTGATAGAGACAATGTCGCCGGATCTCCTCCTGCGCCTGGTCGGGGAACTTTTCCCCCCATTCAGGTGAGCATGTCCCTCCACAGATGGTCCCTCGCTCCATGATTGACGACACAGTGGCTCCACCACTGATCACGGAGCGGGAGATGGAGGTGGCATTCGACCGCTTGGGGGCCAAAAACACTGCGCCGGGCCCAGACGGGATTCCAGGGCGTGTTCTATGTGACGCTCTGGAATACCTAGGCGTAAGGCTTCGGGAGCTGTTCGACCAATGTCTGTGCAGCGGGCAGTTTCCGAAGCCTTGGAAAGAGGGAAAGTTGGTCCTGTTGCCAAAGCAAGGTCGACCGCCAGATTCTACCTCGGCATACAGGCCGATTGCGCTGCTGAACGAGACGGGCAAATTCTTTTAAAAAATTCTCGCTGCCCGTCTTATTCAGCACCTCGACGAGGTGGGGCAGGGTCTGTGAGAGGCTCAGTAAGGGTTCAGGGCGGGTCGATCAACTATCAACGCCCTGGACGCCCTGGAAACCCGGACCACGGATGCGGTGGCCCGAGGGGACGTAGGTCTGACAGTATCGATAGATGTTGCGAACGCCTTCAATAGTCTTCCTTTCGAGACTATTGGGGAGGCACTCTGATAGCACGGGGTGCCTTCCTATCTCAGGAGGCTGTTGGGGGCATACCTCCAGGACCAGGTAGTCCTCTGGGAGGGGGGAGATGGGCGTCTTGTCCGGCGTCGGGTAGGCTGTGGCGTTCCACAGGGGTCAGTTCTCGGCCCAATTCTGTGGAACGTTGGCTTCGACTGGCCGAAGTCGGTACGTACAGTGGACCGCATAGGAATGTTGGGCTTGAGGGTCTCCATCTCAAAAACGGAGGCCCTCTTATTCCACTGTCCACATCGAGGCCCCCCCTCGAGGGGCGTTTATCACCGTCCAGGAGACGGTGATTAGGGTGCAGGCCCACATGAAGTATCTGGGCCTGACCCTGGACGGAAGATGGAGCTTCAGGCAGCATTTTGTCCAACTTGGCCCGAAGCTCATCAACGCTGCTGCTGCCTTAAGCCGGCTCCTACCAAATGTAGGAGGGCCGGAAACGCCATGCCGGCGATTATACGCCGGTGTTGTGCGGTCCATGGGTCTGTACGGTGCTCCCATCTGGGTGGACGCTCTCACCACTCGTAACAAGGTTCTCTTGCGAAGGCCGCAGAGAATCATAGCGGCTCACCGCTATGATGCACCGCGTATCACCCTCAGGTGATACGCGGATATCGCACGGTGTCGTGGACGGCGGCAACACTCCTTGGGAGCTCCAGGCGGAGGTGCTCGCGGAAGTGTACCGGTTCCGGGCGGAAGTGAGGTCGCGTGGCGACCGTCCAGGGTTGGAGGAGGTGCTGCGAATCAGGACTCTCGCCCAGCAAGCCCTGATTCGCAGGTGGGAGGAGGATCTGAGGTCCCCTTCAGCAGGCCTGGCGACAGTCGGCGATCCGTCCCCACTTGAGTCGCTGGGTAACGAGAAAAGGCGGCACACTGACCTTCAGACTGACTCAGGTGCTTACTGGACATGGGTGCTTCGGTAAGTACCTGCACGGAATAGTCAGGCGGAAGGTCACGCCCTCCTGCCACGAGTGTGGTGCGCCTACGGACACGGCATACCACACTCTGATGGAGTGTGCCGCTTGGGGGCCTCTGCGCCTTTCCCTGGCGACTTTAATCGGCGGAGACATTTCGCTGCCGAGCGTGATAAATGCCATGCTTGGTAGCGAAAGGTGCTGGATGGAGATGGTCTCCTTCTGCGAAAATGTCATGTCGCAGAAGGAGGCTGCGGAGCGGGAGCGCAAGGAGAGTGCCTTTGCTGACCCGCTTCGCCGAAGAAGACCGGGGAGAAGACGTCGGCGCTATGCGCATCTTCTCCTCCCGCCATGAGTGTCGCCGGGGCCAGGAGGTCTCTGTACCCCGAGTACCCCCTAGGATTTGGAGGCCCGCAGAAGCGGGCCAACCGTTGGGACGGCACGGTAGTATGCGCAAGCGATCCCGTGACGTCCCCCGACAAGACGGAGTGGGTACCGCTGGTTTTTTAGTGGGTATTCCGGCGCCGTCAGCGCCGGCGAGTTCCACATACCCCCCACCTCATGTGGGGGAAACACATAAATGTGTTTTTCCAGCGAGAAAAAAAAGGGTTTGTACCCACCCGGACAGGCACCTCTGTATTTTCATATGCTTAATTTCTGTTTATAATTCATCTTGTGCTTTTCAATGAAGGAAAACATCGTGAGGAAACCTGCGTGTGTCTAATTTCACCGAAATTCTGCCACATGTGTATTCCACCAACCCGCGTTGGAGTAGCGTGGTGGAATAAGCTCCATACCTTCTCCTCAAAAAGGGAGAGGAAACCTTAGTCCAGCAGTGGGACATTCATAGGGTGTTACTGTATCTTATGTTAATTTAAGGTCAAAGTTATTTATTTTCCTTACTCAACTGTCATAGGGAATGCACTATATTACTATAAGCTCTTACTAATTTCTAAACATATTTAATTTTTGATCAAACAGGGGCTGAATTCTACTAATTTATAACGATTACGATACGTTCCCGATTCAATTCCGATCTAACTTTCTATCATCTGTACTTATTAGAATCGGAACCGAACAGATAATATATCAACATATACCGTTATGTCAAAATCAAACGTAATTGTTAACTTTTTCAGCAATAGTCGATAATTAAATTAAGGAATAGGAAAACGGAAGAACGTGAACATGATGAACAATCACGCTTCGATTCGATTGCGATTAAGTGATAATTGTTAGTAGAATTGTTCCCTGATATGGACAAAATAGTTAATCTGAAGATATTTTAAATAATATCCATTTACAATACTCTAATAGTGGATCAAGTAAATGAATAATGAATATTTATATTAATTTATGTATAGATTTGGCTTAGTTGCTTTTGACAGCATTAATGAATAAAATCCTTCGTGTAATATAAAACTTGTTTTAACAAGGTTAAATGTTACGCATTGGCGTACACACAGTAATAAAGTTACCATATATAAATATACATTACTGTAGTATAAAATGCTACAAATTTATTATTTTATCTTAATTTTATATTTTTAATATAAAGGTTTAATTTGATGAAATTTTAGTGTAGATTTTTTGTATTATTTGTTTCATTTTTTCTTCCTTCCTGTATTATTTTTAAGTGGAAACTTATGTTTATATGATTTAGAATTAATTGATTTGTATTATGTAATACTATACTGTTTGTTTCCTTAATAAACATAAAACAAAATTAGAAAGCAATTATCTCTTAATCTCAGGGCCAATTACTCATCAATTTACTTATAAATATCAGCATTTTATAAGTAGAAATATTATGGAGTTACAATCAGATATTATTAATAATTATAATGCACCATAAGACCAATTGTCAAATTCAAAGGGTTGTCGATTGAGAGCACTTTGAATTAAAAAAAAAACGGGATTACTATATTATTTGTTAATGTCTGGCTTTGACGCTGAATTCAGAATAATTGTGAAAACAAAGAAACTCAAACCATGTGCATATTTTGTGATAATTTCACAACTACGCCTCAGGATGATTGAATTTTCTTTGTTTCTGTACAATACCGACATTACGACTTGAGTTAAAGCACGGTTAAAGGATGAACATTACAGTTTCCAAGATGATTTTATCCAACAGCCTTAGTGGCTAATTGCATGAACTAATTAAGTATCTTGTTTAATATTACAAATTTAAAGCACTGTAATGCTACGTAGGACTTTAATTCGATACGAGTCGATTGTATAGTCCAATGAAGACTCGAATAGATTTAAATATTTTCGTTAGCGATACGATATTTGATCAAATGCTATACCAAAATGCTCACCAGTTCCCAAGATTAAAGTTCTTTTATTTAATGTAGTATTATTGTATTTCTTTACTTACAATGAAACTTAAATTTCTATTAGAACTTGTAAGGATAGCGTGGAGTTGATAATACATACGTTAGTAATCGCTTTATCGTAAGTTTAATCATTTTTATACATAGTTGTATGAATATTTATTACTGTCCATTTCGAGCTTTGTGTATTATTTGCACTTTCATATATAAGGCATATTCTATTCAGTTGGTAAATACTACTCGCCTATGTCATTGGTAACGGTGTTCGTTTTAGTATAAAATAAAATGTTACAGAGCATAATAACTTTACATGTTGTTGCCAATATGTATCTATTATATAAACGTAATAGGTAACTTCCTCGTTGATTTAGTGGCCAGTTTATAATTAAGCTTTAGTTATAACAATAGCCCTAAATTCTCCATTTACTGGACTCACTTCTTATTCAGATCGGAGGCTTAGCAGTTTATAAAACAATTGATGTCATATTTTACGGTGAAATAATTAATTTTCCTCTTGATTCTGTTTAAGTTTCCAGCAACAAATTTTGATTATTTACTTCCGAAGTTCAACCAGTGTCAGTTTCCTATCAGATGTAGCTTGATGACATCGTTTGCAGAACTCGATAGTTCTGGATGGATACTTACTCGCCCCTCTACTCCACTGATTATATGTCCTATCTTCTGCAAAACTCGGTAGTTTTGTTGAGTCACTACATTCTCACTGGACTTAGTTGTACCAAAGTTAAATATGATCATAACATTATTATAATTATATCAATTTATTTCATTCATATAAAATTGACTTTAAACAGAACTGAACTTTTGACTTGGATAATAATCATTTGAAATAACATAACATATTTGTTATATCACAAACACGTAAAAGATGAGTTAGACCAGTGGTAAGAGCACGTGCATCTTCACCGATTGGGGTTCATACTTCGGCACAAATGAACTTTCAGGTGGTTAATTTGTTTTTATAATTAATCTTAACAGAAAAATCTTAGTAACTATATTTATTAATTCATTTTAGTGGTAATATATTCCATGACGTGACTTGTATTAAAGAAAACCATAAATAAACTTATGTATGTACCGTGTTGACTTTTGGTTATTTGAAAGAAAAATACACATCCTTGAGACAGTTGCAATGTTATCAATACATATCCTACAAGTGTTATGGTCCGATCCAGCACACACACAATCACTGGTTACACACCGATTAGATAATTGTATTCCGGTATGAGGCTAAAGTGAGAAAGTGGAATGTCACTTAAATGATTTTTTCTTTAGAAACGGTAATGCTTATAGATAGAATTTTTCATAGAATTCTGCAAACTCAACAGAACACAAAATTGTTTATGAATTAGAATCAACTAGCGCTTTACCCCTTCGCTCACGTTATAATTCAGAAATGCTAAATACCTTTACTATCTTTCGATATAATTCGCCCACTAAAGATTTTTTTTTATAAATGTTCACATGCCATTTCACTGGCGCTCTATTTTCATAACCATTCATATTAGTTTAAAAAAAAGTTTGCGTACATAAATGAGTTTGTATTTGAATATATATTTAAAATATATATAAAATTGTAATATTTACTTTATTTATTTGAATAACCTAATTTAGCAGCACCAAAACAAGTGTCAAAGTAATATACAAACATATTGAATATAGGTGATCTAATTCATTCATACAACATAGTTTAAAATTTTAAATAAGTGTGAGTCGTTGGTCCAGTAGTTAATAATTTCAAATACTGTAGCTCGCAAAATCCTGAGTTGAAATCCCGGGTCGGGCAAGTAAAGCAATCCTCCAAACTTTGGGTAGTTGAACTAAGTTTAGAAATCGGCAGTGATTACTTTCACGTGACCTTGGAAAACATCAAATCCTAAAATTCTGAATCCAGAATTTTTTCCGATTGTGTCGGGGTGCTGTCCATCAGATTATGAGAGTGAAAGAATAGAGTGCATTAATATTTATGTACACGCTCGTTAATTACAAAGTTACCTTTGTATTTATCTGATATTTTTTGAGATCGGTCGCCGCAGTCGAAATCGGTGACGAATTTCGCCGTCAAAAAAGGGCTTTTGTGTATGTATTATTAATATAATGTCCAAAATTAGTCTATTTAAATATAAATGAAATAATTACGTTATATAACTACGTTATTTTAATACAGCTTGTATTTGTTTTTAAGGTGAGATGTTTGACAAGTTGTTGGAGTTTAGACAAAAATATGGTAATCAAGTCGTCGTCAAAATTTTAAATCGATACATTCTTCATGTCTACGATGTTAAGGATATCGAGGTATGTAAACAATTGTCTTATTCTATATCTACTGGTGGTAGGGCTTTGTGCAAGCTCGTCTGGGTAGGTACTACCCACTCATCAGATATACTACTGCAAAACAGCAGTACTTCGTATTGTTGTGTTCCGGTTTGAAGGATGATGAGCCAGTGTAACTAGAGATACTGGCACATTGGCGATGTAAGGAATGATTAATACTTCTTACAACAGGTGGCCATTTGCCCGTCCACCCAGCTATAAACATTAAAAAAAAACTTGCTAACGTACAATGACGGCGTAAGAGAGCGTCATACCGTTCGCCGTCACGGCATACGGTACGGCGAGTCATTTAGATGATTCACATTAAAAATAAATAAACAAAAGTTATCAACTCCTTTACTTTCAATTTACATACATAATTTGTTTATAACAATCACAACCTTCCCCACGATACGTAAATATATTTTATGCCTATATTTGGCTTCGATTGTGAATAACACATAAATATAATATGTATATATATATTACATTAAAATTAATATAAGTATAAATGAGTGCGTTTAACTAAAAACGATAATTTAAAAGAATATAATTTTATTATTTGTAACCTTATTACAATTCTAGAACCGAATCTAATTCTGTTCTCATACAATTGCTACCCACGATTCAAGACTGAAGTGCTTTTCGTTACGAACAAACTCGAGCACCGCAGAACATGATTTCGAAATGCCAGGGAGTGGTTTGCGAAAATGACTTTAATAATTATAAAGTTTAAAGGACACGCATCAAAATAGCGTATCACCGTAAATTTCAGTTGTAATTACAGGCACAAGGGACATAACATCTTAGTTCCCAAGGTTGGTAGCGCATTGGTGATGTAAGCGATGGTTAATATTTCTTACATTGGCATTGTAAGAAATGTTAACCATCGCTGTCTATGGGCTTTGGTGACCATTTACCATCAGGTGGCCTGTACGCTGGTCCGCCTTTATACTGTATAAAAAAAAGTCTAAGAGTGATTAAGCTTTGTTGTTACATATATATCAGATGTTTATTTATGCTTATATTATGTATTTAGTGACCCAAAACATATTATATAACGTATTGAGTGGATGGATATAAGGCCGCAAATCCTGAGGTCCTAGGTTCAAACTCCAGGGCGGGTCGTATGTTGTTGGGTTTTTCCGTCGAAAAATACTCAGTCTAGAAATTTGCAGTGCATATAATCTCGTGCCTCGGAAAGCACGTAAAGCCGTTAATCCTGCTTGAACTAAAATATTGTAACTTATAGCTTAACGCATCCGTCGAATTCTTCTGGGTTAAGGTGCACGTCAGAATTTGGGGAAACGAACGCGCAGACGAATTGGCGAAAGAAGCGGCTTTAAAAGCTAAGACCGCCGCCAATTATGACAAATGCCCACTATCGTATATAAAGCAAACCCTCAGGAAAGAAACCCTAAATAAATGGGATTACCGATATCGAAAAGCGGACACGGCAGGTGTCACTAAGATTTTCCTCCCAAACGCAATAAAAGCTTACCAAATAATAAGGAAAATCAAGATGATACCTGTTCTAACGCAAGTAATGACAGGACATGGGGGATTAGGTCAATACTTACACAGGTTTAGGTGCAAAGACAGCCCATCCTGTGTATGTGATGATGGAAAGGAAGAAACGATCATCCATCTGTTGACCGGATGCCCTAAGTGCCAAATAGCTAGAATGGACACAGAAGTCCAAATTAAGTGTAAGATAGAAAATAACGAACTAAAAAATATAATAGAGAATAAGAAAAAAAGAGACAAATTTTTAGAATTCTGCAGTTATATAAAGAAAAAAAGTATACAAAGAAATAAAGCAACATAGAATGAAATATGACAGAGAAGACAATAGACGTGGACAAGGTCCCCGACCTCCATGTCGGGGGAGAAGCGACCGGCACTTCAAAAAAAGTGCTATGTATTAAAAAAAAAAAAAAAACTATAGCCTAAGACCTATTTGTACTAGTAGATTTTATTAGACTACGTTACAAATATTATTTTATTCACAGTACAGTACACAGTGACAGCCTGTGAATGTCCCACTACTAAGCTAAGGCCTGCTCTTCCTTTTTGAGGAGAAGGCTTGGAGCTTATTCCATGACGCTGCTGCAATGCGGGTTGGTGGAATACAAATGTGGCGGAATTTTAGTGAAATTCGACACATGCAGGTTGCCTCACGACGTTTTCTTTCACCGTCACGCACGATATTTATACATCAAACTGTCGACGGTGTATTCATGGCAAATGGTGATTTAAGGCCTTTTACTTTTCATCCATCGATACGTATTATATAAGCAATTATCGCATATATAATATAATAGGATATTGATATACGGTTGAATTAAGAATTGGACAGTAAATATATACCATTGGACTGGAATTGGACAGTATATATATATATATATATATATATGTAACTTATATTATTTGTTTTTATAAAAAACAAATTATAAAAATAAACACTGGATAATTTTTAATAATGACATGATTTATTTTCACGCTTGCTCAATCTTTAGAAAAAAACCTGAGTTCATCACACACTAAGTGCTAAATATTACATTTGTTTATCATTACCTCATCGAAAATCATAATATTTAATTTTATATTTGGCATTTGACAACTTAAGATTATAATTTTTTTCCTTTTATTTTGCAGACCGTCCTGACACATTCCCGGAATATAAAAAAGAATAAGCCGTATACGTTCATCGAGCCCTGGCTCGGCAATGGCTTACTACTCAGTTCAGGTAAATAAAATATCAATATTTATCATACCCTTAACTAACTACAGCTCTTGATTGGAATTTAACCGAGTGGTTAGGACAAGTGAATCTTAACCGAATTTTGTTCGCAACCACTGAATTTTCATGTTTATAATTTGTGATTCTTAATTTGTGTGTCTTTCATGTGTTTACCATTTTTACCAACCAACTCATGTTGGAGAAGTTTGGATAAGCTCTAAACCAGAAGAAAGCGAGCTCCAAGCAAGCTCTAAAAAGATCCCTGTAGTGGAAAATTTACAGGCCGTTACTTCCCTTTTTATTTTTAATTGTAACATCCATTCCCCATATCATTACGCTCAATAAGATATTTATATTACACTATGCGCTCTTTTTAAGCAGTACAGTTCAAGCTATATTTTTCATTTGTTTTTATATTAATTTCAAAGTAACTCAACAGTATGTAATGAATTCAACAGTATGTGAATTCTATTGATTATTGAGCTAAAAAGCATGAAATGGTTTTTTATACAAATAAGACAGACTCACAAAATCTCTCTTTATATACGATAAGCTTATTTGTTTGATACAAGCAAAACGACATACCAGTCACGTTTCGTTAAATAAATAATTTATTCAGTGTTACACATACACCAAACACGAACGAAATGTCGAGATTTGTTTTATTTTGTTTGAAAAAGAATAGTATATATTATTTTTTAGAAGATATTGTTATTTTTAAGAGATAGCAGCGTTGAGCGCTTTCTATCGATTATACAGTCGATAGAAAACGGCGATTGCTCTGAGGAATTATTCTCTTTAATTTCTGCTTCACCTTTCATTCCTTCATAAGTCTACGCGTGCTGGCTCTCGATATCACTGCCTAACTGTGACATTAACTCCATCGCGCACAAAGAAATTTGGCATCGAATTTCGCACTTCCAAAAAATGGAATTCTTTACCAGCTCACGTGTTCCTCTCCTCTTACAACACGGGTTCCCTTAAATGAGGCGTGTTAAGATGCCTGGTGCGGCTAGTGCAGAACATTCTTCCCGACTTTACTGGCCGTCATCGCGCTTGGACTCTACTACCACTTACCACCGGGTAGAGTAGAGTCATTTGCCTTCCCGCCAAATATAAAAAAAAATCCTGGTGATAGGGCTTTGTGCAGGGCCGTCTGGGTCTGGTACCATTCACTCATCAGATATTCTGCCGTTAAGCAACAATGCTTAGTATTGTTGCGTTCCGGTTATAAGGATGAGTGAGCCAGTGTAATTACAGACACAAGGGACATAATATTTCAGTTTCCAAGGTTAGTGGCGCATTGGTGATGTGAGGAATGATTATTATTTCTTACATCGCCAATATCTATGGGCGGTGGTGACTACTAACCATAAGATGTCAATTTGCTCGTCCACTTGACTATAAAATATCACAAAGTCACATAGATAAGTCATATAAAAAAATGACTTCTCTCTGCGATAAAATCTCGACGTGGAACTACAGTAACAACCTGTGAATGTCCCACTGCTGGGTTAAGGCCTCCTCTCCCTTTTTGAGGGGAAGGTTTTTTGGAGCTTACCACGCTGCTCTAATGCGGGTTGGTGGAATACACATGTTGCTGAATTTCAGTAAAATTGGATACATGCAGGGGTTTCCTCACGATATTTTCCTTCACTGTAAAGCATGACATGATATATAATTATAAATTAAGCACATGAAAATTCAGTGGTGCTTACCCGGGTTTTAACCCACGATCATCGGTTAAGATTCACGCGCTCTTACCACTAGGCCATCTCGGCTTTTTTCACGTGGAACTAATGAAGCGAAAAGTATTTGCATTTACATGACTGCGTGTTATCTCTCCTACGTTTTTAACATATAATGAATAATGTATTTTTGTGAAATTATTTCAAGGAATTACGAATAGTCCTATTTTTTTTACCTGAAGTAGCAGAATTTATACGTATTTCTGTTATAAGAATACCAAAAGAGAAAAGCACCATTCTGTGTTCACCCAGTTATAAATGAAAAATAACTCATTTTTTGACGCTTTATAAAAATTAGTACAAAATTCTGATGCTACAGATACGAAAAGTGACAGTGAAAAGTCGGCGGAGCTTTTAAAATTGCTCGCCCGAGCGTCTATGTACATTTTCCAATGTGACATGTACGGGGCGTTTTGGCCTCTGAGTTAAAAATAAATCATGGCAGATATAAACGAAATTGACATAAAAAACGCACACATGAAAACATACATACGACAAATCGTAATGTCTATTTATAAAGTTGAAAATGTGGATTAAGAGTGGATACATTAATAGTTTAATTAGTAGGATTGAACCTGCTGCTTTCGCATCTATATGCAATGGATGGGTTGGCTATAAGCTCATACATTTAGTCTATTTATTTAAGACATAACAAAACGTTCGTTTATTTTTTAGAATAACCGACTAAGTGATCATCATGCCTCGTTTGTCTAGTGGCTAGATATAAGGCCACTGACCCGGAGGTCCTGGGTTCAATTCCCAGGTCGGGCCAATATTTGTTGGTTTGGAAGTTAGAAGTGTGTACGTGTGCACTCCCGTGTCTCGAAAAGCACGTAAAGCCGTTGATCCTGCGCCTGAACTCTTTCCGGTCGTGTCGGATTGCCGTCCCATCGGATTATGAGACCTAGGGAATAGAAAGTGCACCTGTGTTTACGCACACACTTGTGCACTATAATATCTCCTGCGCAGTTGGTTAATCTCTCTTGAGATTGGCTGTCGTGGTCGAAATCGGTCTGGAGGACCTTATATATAATCTCACGAAATATTACAAAACAAATTTTTATTGTAGTATAAATCCGGATGATATATTTATCTCTGTGTTTTGTTTATATGTGTTTGTGAAAGTGTCTAAAAACAAATAATAAGTTCGACTAAAACCAATTTCATCCTATACGTAATATCATAAAAATACGATTTATTTTCGTTGTGTTTTTTTTATAGTTTAAATGATATATATGTATATTATCGTTATTTCTGGGGTCTTCTAAATGGGGTTAATACTGAAAAACCAAATTAAAAATAAATTGAAGCAATAAGTGCATCTCATAACAAATCATCACATCTCTAGCACCGATTTCAATAGTTTACGCATATTATGTTTATTATTAAAAGCCCTTAACGATGTAAAAGTAATTTGTAGTTTCGTGTTCTATTTATTTTAGTTCACGGAGTGAAAACGACTCTATGGTCAAAGTTTCGATATTTGTTCATGAGGAATATATACTCAAATATTTATTTAAGCAGTTGCTCTGGGAGTTCGTTTGTGTTGGTAGCTTTATGTGTCCACAGAAAGATTATAACAATCCAATGCGCTTATAGTGAGGCTGTAATAAATGCATATTGCTAAGTTATATTGCTTTAGTTAAAAATTCAGTCGTTTTTTTAGTTTTATTAAAACTAAAAAAACGACTGAAATTTAAAAAAAGTTAAACTCGATTACGAATAAAATCGTGCTTTAAAAAGTACGACATAATTGAATATTCTTGTCTGAAATTTTCATCTACTTATATTACAATTATGTGTCATCTAATATGTAAACAAATTATATATTTCAATTTAAAACATAGTACTTCAGTTCTTCAGAGAAAATTCGTGATACCACCTTTCCATAAGGCTTCTTAAATAATAATACCCTAAAATGTATTGTAAACTAATCATTTCTACAAAAAGTAAAAAGCTAGTAATGTAAAGCTTATAAATGTCCCATTGCTGGGCTAAGAGATCCTGTCTTTTTGAGAAAGCTTATACCACCACATAGCTCTAATACTGTTGGTGGACATTCAATGTGGCAGAATTTTTAACGGACACATGCAGGTATCCTCACGATGTTTTCTTTCACTTTCTTTTCGAGAATGAGATGAATTATAAATAAAAAAAAGTACTAAAAATCCGTAATCATCGGTTAAGATTCGCGTATTCTAACAACTGGTTCTACAAAAGCAAATAAACTATCTCGTAAGGATTTTTTAACATTTTAGGCGCTAAATGGAATGGACGTAGAAAAATTTTGACACCCACTTTCCACTTTGACATTTTGAAAAGTTTTATGGAAGTATTTGAAGAACAGAGTAAGAATTTGGTTAAAGAGTTGGAGAAGCGAGTCAGCGAGGGTTTGGATGTGGTGGATGTCAGTCCATTGATTAGTGACTTCACACTTTACACAATCTGTGGTAAGTTGTTCAATTTCATCTTTTAAAATGACGATTACAAGTTGCTTGTTTTGAGTTGTGTTTGAGGATTAAATATAGTATATTTTAATTATTAAACACTTTGATAGTAAATTCAAGTAAAATAAAGTTGATTCTAATATATACAAATATAAATATTGGTCAAGAATTTAACTATTATATTATTATTTTTTGATTTGATATACTGATTTTTCACATCGGTTAATAATATATTTTGATGTGTTTTAATAAAAATCTTTTCTAATTTACAAAAGTAATTACGAGAGAAAAACTAATTCAACACCGTTTTAGATATTTTCCGTAATAGATTGTAATATGTTATGTACTTTTTAATTAAGCGACTTTTATTTCTAAGCATAAAACAAAATTGAAAACGTATTTTGACACTTTTAGTCAAGAAACGAATCAGATTTAAAACTTTATTTAAAATCTTTGACGTCCATTGAGAATTCATTCATGTCAGGTCCACCATTTTGTTAGAAACTTGACAAATATTTTATTGATATTCTAAAGCAAGTAAACCAACTGAATTACGAATTGTTTATTTTAAAAGTTGATTTCTCTCTATTTATAATCATTGATTTGACATTTGAAAGAAGAACACAAAGTAACATTGTGTATCTAATCATCCTCTAAACGACATTTATTTATCGATAAAATCTATGGCTAAAAATGGTTGATAATATTTCGTATGATGATTTGTGTATCACCAACATATTTTGTGTGATCGTCATTTGGGTATCAATTTTGCCGATGTTCATCATCTTATTCAGTCCGTGTGATTCCGCTGACGTTATCCATAATCTTGACAATATTTAAAACTTTTTAGAAGAAAATAATATTATATTATTTAAATATGTTTTAAGTTCATTATTTACCATAACTGTTCATCGAATTGTATTACAGTACCTCTTATAACATCAAGTGATCATAAACTAATCTGCGAGTAAAATAATTGTGTAGATTAATCAGCTTAAAATAATTTTATTCTAGAAACAGCAATGGGAGTTCGACTAGATTCAGACAAATCTGAGGCCAAATTGAAGTACAAGGATGCTGTCTTGGAGATAGGCCAACTTGTAATGGAACGGCTTACAACGATTTGGCTTCATAACGATTTTATTTTCAGTTTGCATCCTATGGGTAAAAAGTTTGCTAAATGTTTGGAAAAAGTTCATTCTTTCGCGGATAGCGTAATAATGGAGAGGAGCATGTCATATGAAAACCGTGGGGAAGATTTAAGTGAAAAAGAGAATAGCCGCCGCTGTGCATTGCTAGATTTACTTTTAGAAGCAAGAACCAGGAATGAGATTGATCTGGAGGGTATCAGGGAAGAAGTCAATACGTTTATGTTCGAGGTAGATAGTAATGTATACGAGTAGACTATAAATATGTCACGAGTAAAACTATAGTTTCGTATCGTTGTCATTGTCGCAGGATGTTGACTTTCTTTTTATTCTTTGAAAATGTACTAGTCGTTTGCGTTGCCGATGCTTGCCTTGACCTCGGAGAAGAGTTAAACAATTAAACGAGCACAAACAACAATTTAATCTTTATTTAAGAGAATTCAACTATTAAGTACCTTATAAAAAAATAAAATGCAGGCGTGTTTTTAAAACATAATCGGTTAAGCTCATATCGCTTCAGGTTTGAATTCTTAAAACATACCTACGATACCATTATTCTCTGATTATAAATATTAATCTAAAAAAAAATCTTTCTTATTCATCGTTTATTCACAAAATATATTTTCAGTAATATTATGTACATTATAAAAGTTGTGTTCTTTGTGTAAGTACAATTCCAGTAACTTGTTGTGAAGTCCCAATACAAATAAGAATATGTCTATGAATTATTGGTTTATCTATAGTATTCGCATTCGAACATCGGTTATTATATTATATTATTGATTACGCTTTATAATTTTTTAATGTAACTATTTGGGATTATCAGTAATATATCATTATTTTCATATATCGATCAAATTCCACGAAGATGACGCAAAAATAATTATCAATAAGTTAGTCCTATAATTGTAAGTATAAAATATGTTACGCAAAAATTGCATTTTTTGTTTTGTACATATTCATTTTTGGATAGAAAGATTATCAATATATGTATGTCTGTTTGTTTACACCGAAGTAATTTCGGGAATCAAACGGTACATGAAACTAAGGAAGAGCTTTTCTCTTTACACACAATTAAAATTTTTTTTGATCACTTTAGAAAATTACTTCTATGCTATATATACTCTCTAATGTGACAGATTCAATCAACGCTTATGGACTATAAATTTCTTTGTGTTAATAGTCATCATTTTGAATCGAGGAACTCGGATACACACTTACTTTGATTTATATTTATTATATTATTGATATCAAAATCAGGACTATGGTCGCCTTCTCTAAAATTAATTTCTATAGAATTACAAGGTTATGTTTAAATGATCAACAAAGGCCAGAATTCATGAAAATATCTTTTCCAGGGTCATGATACTACAGCAACAGCGTTAACGTTTGGATTGATGCTTTTAGCAGATCATGCAGATGTACAGGTGAACTAATTTATTATCTAAGATATTTGTTTTTATAGTTTGTTTGTAGTATGTAGATTGAAATAATCTATTTGTATATTATATAAGTGATTTCCGAACTAAGAACGGATTGTGTTCAATCTCAATCGAAATATATATATATATAATCAAGCAGCTTTAAATATTATGCAGTCAACTTTTACTTCTAATTTCTGTAACAGTACCAGATTAACTAATTGAAATGAATTGAATCGAAATAGTCATTGGTCAAAAGAGGCCTATGAGGCAATTGGGGATCAATTAGCGTTCAGTATTTAATCAGATTTGTACATCTGACTTTGCTCATCTTATCAAAAGTGACGGTTAGTAAGCGAAACAATTTTATATACGGTTAACGTTACGTATGTCTGAATGAATAACTTTTTTCAAAGCTTTATGATTTTAGTTTGAAATAAAGCTCATTGTGAATCTTTGCAAGTACAGTTTATGAATTTTATAAAACTGTAAAAGTTATTAAATACTTCCAGAGCATAAAGAGGCTTACAGGGAAAAGTATTGAATATATATTGTTAATTTTAGTTGGATGCGTAGTTTCAGGTGTTCCATTTTCAATAAGAATTTTAATTATAAATGTTTTTTTTTAGAATTGAAGTGTTTTTAACCGACTAAAAAAATGTTTATATGTACGTGTATTCATTCACGAAAAAAATAATCTTTCTTTTAATTTTAAATTAGCATTGTATAAATAATATAAATAAAAAACATTAATAAAGAAGTTAAAAAAAATATACATAATAATTAGGTAGGGCTGATGGTCAACATTATCCTGGAAATGAAGAAAATTTACGTCCAAGGTACATCCAATGGTCTGAATTTTCTGGGATGTAGTTGTGGAAATGTAAAAAAAAGCTTTACTAAGTCATGATTTGGAAAATGGAAAAAAATTGGCGGGAAATCAAGACACCCTAAAAAAGCAAAATATAATTTACTAATCTGTACTTTAAAGCCTTCTTCTTCCTGATCTTTTTTTAACCTTTTCGCTGTCAACTGAAAATGTTGAGGCAACGTATTGGTAGACAATTTTTCTGTTACAATATCATTAATCGAAAAATTCTCTATTAAAAAAATATTGAATAAATAAAAAAATGTGTGCTGCAGTGAGTTCCATATAACAACGGATTATGCCCATTTTGGACATAATCCGTTGTTTACATTGAATGAACGTTTTTCACATTGAATGAACGTTCAATTTTATATGTCTTATGTTATGTATTTATTTAGGTATTATAATATGTCTTATTTCATATTTAAAAAAGGAATTTTATAAAATTAGCCTATCGCTGCATTCGAAATAAAATACGTCGATTTGTCGGTTTATGTTTAGATATAACGATCAATAACAACTCTTACGTGTTATACATAGAGATATGGTTGTTAGGCTTCTAGGAGGATTTAGTTGTTAAAATAATCTTCCAGAAATCTAGAAAACCTAAAAACAAATTAACATATACATTTAACTTAAATTACATGTCTTATGTGTTTGTGTAAAACCAGAACATCGCTCTGATTTTCATGAAGTGTATCAAAAGCCAACGAGTGGTTTTCGCGTTAAACGTGTGTAAATGCGTGAATTTTAGGAATAAAATTAATGATTTTAATCTCTTCTTTAACGATAACTGAAACTATTGAACTTTTAATAAAACAACACTTTTTTTTAATAGAAGGAGTCTCTCTCCTTCTATTAAAAAAGGTACTACTTAACTTAACTTAAAAAAAGTACTTTTTAAGGAGCCAATGTCTCCATTGGCTCCTTTAAAGTATTAACCATTCCTTACATCGCCAATCTATCAATCATGGAAACTAAGATGTTATTTCCTTTAGCCAGAAGTTTCACTGGCTCATTTATCCTTTTAACCTGAACACAACAATACTGAATAATTTAAAGGTAGTATATGTGATGGGTGGGTAATACCTGCCTAAATGGTTTTGCACAAAGACTATTCTTAATTCTTTTTGTGCCTGTCATTTTAGTAGAGTTATATCACCCGTGAAAAATATCTTACATTCAAATATTACCAATTTGAGATTTGTTATAAATGTAATTGTCAAATTTTTAGGAGTCTATTTTCGATGAATGTAAAGTTATACTAGGTGACTCTGATCGGTCTCCTAGCGCGTCTGAGTTAAATGACATGAAGTACCTCGATGCTGTGATTAAGGAAATATTGCGTCTCTACCCCAGCGTCCCTTTCATAGGCCGAGAAATCGTCGAGGATTTTATGTTGGGTGAGTCATGAATGCATTATGATTAATTAATTGGTATTAATTATTCCATTGTCACTTTTGTTATAAAACTTAATTGTTCACAAAAATTTAAGTTTCAAGTGTATAAGAGTAAAGAAATCTGTGGTATTTCTCGTAGAATATAAAATTAGGTCTTGTTTTTATTTAAGTCGTTTTGTTTAAGATCTGCCTTATATTAAAATACCAGAAGAGCTGCGCGTTTGGGAAATAAAATTATAACGTAGTTCTTTATATACTATTATATGATAAAGTAAAAAAAATAACTTTCCACGTTGTTTATTGTTTCGCGTTCAAAGCTCGATCATCAATATTTTTTTTATTATTATATGTAGGTATTTAAAAAACTAGTAGCTTCATAAATAAGCTTTGATTTTATGTAAAATTGAATGCTTAAAATGTACATGTACAACTGCACTGAACGAATCAGGAATGTTTCAGGAATTTGAGTATTTTTTTTCAAACGAATTTTACGAAGAATTGTACTTGCCTTCTACGCGAAAGGTTGTGGGTTCGATTTCCACCCGGGTGAGACATTTGTGTGCATGAACATGTCTGTTTGTCCTGAGTCTGGTTGGAATTATCTATTTAAGTATGTATTTACAAAAAAAGTAGTATCAGTTGTCAGGTTTCCATAGTACAAGCTCTGCTTAGTTTGGGATCGGATGACCGTGTATGAATAATGTCCCAAGATATTATTTATTTATTTGATAAATTGGTTTTTGTTATTTAATTAAAAATTCTCATAGCCTATTAGCTTCCAGATTATTAAACCCTATGACCTCTTCACAGAATTTGCAGATTTTTGCCGAAATTAGAGATTCACATTTGCTATTTCTTTACTTTTCTTCATCATCTTTTGTTGTTTTTTACTCATGTATAAGCTAATAATAAAGTTTCAATACGCGAAATAATAAATTGTAATAATAAAGCTGCGATTCCACTAAAGTAAAAAAAAACTGTTTGTTTTGCCAATACGGACAAAATTAAAGATTGGAAATGCTGATTATTTCAATAGGAACGCCCGGTGCGATCAGGTTAATATAAGAGTAGAAAAAAGGTCACACAAACTAGAAAAGTCTTACGGTTGGTATTATTAGAAATATATTGCATTAATTAATGAAAATATCCTTATTATATATTATAAACATGATCCTTGGTTCACTTGCCTACTAAAAGTGACACCATTAAGTGACGATCGAAGGGCTTTCGGTACACGTTTTAACACCTTTAAATGTCGTATGTTACCTCTTTGTTGACTGTCGAAAATTTCTACCGCCCTATATGGAAGCTAATGTAATAACTCAGATAATTGTAAGCTAATGTTTTGATAAATCTACGCGTTTTGTATTCGGTAAAATATTATATGATTTGAGAGGATCTCTTTCACTGTGCTTGCGTGCGTTTATGTTTATGTATTTATGTAAGTATACATAATGTAGATACGTATCTAGTTGACTGCCTTGTTGGTCTAGTGGCTTATTATGGCCCAGGTCGGGCCAGTAAAAAATCATTGGGTTTTTCCTCATAAATTCTCAGTAGCAGCCCGGGGTTTGGAAATTGGAGTTGTGTACACTCCTGTGCCTCGGAAAGCACGTAAAGCCGTTGGTCCTACGCCTGAACTCTTTCCGGTCGTGTCGGATTGCCGTCCCATCGGATTATGCTCTCATAATATTTATATATTAGGGAATAGAGAGTGCACCTGTGTTTGCGCACACACTTGTGTACTATAATATCTCCTGCGCAGTTGGCTAATCACTCTTGAGATTGGCCGCCGTGGCCGAAATCGGTCTGGAGGATATTATTAGTTTAACGTATAGTGTATCTTGTAAATGTTTAGGTAAATTTTGTAATCAAATTATGATATTGACGTCAAACTAATAAATTCCGACGATTAAATAACTTGATATATTTTTAATCTATATTTTATTCAAATTTTAAATTCAAATATCAAATTAATGTAATTAATAAAAAAATGCAATTGTCATTGGAACGTTTTATACGTTACTCAATTGAGTGCATTTTCAACAATTTTTTTTATAGTATAGGTAGACTATCGAGCATATGGGCCATCTGATGGTAAGTGGTCACCAATGGCCATAGACATTGGCAATGTAAAAAATGCGATGGTTATGCTTATATCGCCAATGCGCCACTAATCTTAGGAACTAAGATGTTATGTCCCTTGTCCCTGTAATTACACAATTTTTGTTATTAATCAAATAGGAAATGGAATTAATACTCATGTTAACATTTTGCAGGACGAACGTAATACTTTATTAAAACTGAAGTGATTACAATACCAATAATATCGTAAACATATGAGCCTTGGTTGTATTACCCTAAAGAGTGAAGGGCGAGTGAGTTAAGTGACATAACATCTTAGTTCGCAAAGCTGATGACGTATTAACAATGTAACGGTTGATATTTCTTATAGCGTTCATGTCTATGGGCCTTGGTGGCATTACATTTAGGTGGTTCATTGATAAATAAATAAAATTGCCAGCGGGAACTTTTGCAAGTTCGTATTATGCCGATACGGCTATGACAAGTTTTATTTATTAAGCTGTTCCATTACGGTACTTGTTGAAAATATATGTAATATAATTACTTCAGAGCATTTTACCGAGCACAAGTCAATAAAACTTAACGGTTCATATTTGAATGACAAACGTGCAGTGGATATGATCTCTACGCCCTCTCAGTGAACCATTCTGTTTAACAAACTCGAAGCTCACCACAGAAAACAGTCGTAAAATGACTGACAGTGATATGCGATAATGAACATAATAATTATGGCATTTCAAGATTGCACGGCTCAAAATAATAATTTTTTTTTTATAGAAGAGGAAGGCGGACGAGCATATGGGCCACCTGATGGTAAGTGGTCACCAAACGCCCTTAGACATTGGCATTGTAAGAAATGTTAACCATCGCTTACATCACCAATGCGCCACCAACCTTAGGAACTAAGATGTTATGTCCCTTGTGCCTGTAATTACACTGGCTCACTCACCCTTCAAACCGGAACACAACAATACCAAGTACTGCTGTTTTGCGGTAGAATATCTGATGAGTGGGTGGTACCTACCCAGACGAGCTTGCACAAAGCCCTACCACCAGTGTAATTATATTACCATAAGTGGGTTGGTTAACATTGTTCCTTTGGTTTTAAAGATTATAAATGTTTTTTTTTTTCAGGAGACATTAAAGTATCAAAAGGGAATGAAGTTATCGTTCATATTTATTATATGCAGCAGAGAGAGGACTTGTATCCTGAGCCCAAGGCCTTTAAACCAGAAAGGTTCCTTAGCGGCGAGAAGAGGCATCCGTTTTCGTTTGTGCCTTTTAGTGCTGGTCCTAGAAATTGTATCGGTTAGTATTTTTTTGCAATCCAATATTCAAGGACAACATTCCTCAACTGTGGTTGTTATCTTCTATATTGTTTTTGGAGGATTTTCTGGTTACGGTTTTAGAAAGTGCGAAGTTTTAGTGATTTAGTGTTATTACTTATATACTTTACTATCGTATTTGCGTCGGTTATTTATCCATAAAACATAACTTTATATTTACATTACAAGATTAATTTAACTTCATATTACCCATAAACTAACAGTATAACCTTAATATAGAATCTCAAAATATTTTAAAACTTTTTTTTTGTGTGATGTACTTTTAAAGATTTTTAAGTTTCCTTTGATCGAAGAAAATAATTTTTTAGTTAAGTTTTGTTTAACTTAAATACAATTGAATGTTTCAGGTCAACGATTCGCAAAAATGGAAATGAAGAGCGTGATCAGTGAAATTATCCGGAATTTCAAACTCGAGCCAATAAAGAAGGGGGCTCGACCCATCATCAAAGCGGACCTCGTGCTGAGAACTACCGAACCCATTTACGTCAAATTTATAAAACGATAATAAATACTTAAAATATATAAATATTTATAGTTATTTAATAAACCTGCAGTCCTATTCCCTTCATCACTCATCCGTGAAATGTTGACAGTCGACTTATGGTGATATACTATTTTGATGGGTATATTCATGAAACGCTATGACTATTATGGTCAATGTCGTATAACCACTTTCTTACATTTCACGGCCGTTTATTGCGGTGAGTTTCGAGTTTGTTCTTACAGTATTGCCCTACTATTGTAGAAGAAGTTCTGATTAATGTGAATTGTAAATGCTTCTTCGGTTCAGTTAGTACAATAGGTCTTAAAATAATGGGGTTTTTGAGCAACTTCAACAAAATTAAAAAGTAATTTTCCTGTTTTTTTTTTGGAAATAAAATTAAATATAGGATCTTCGAAATTAAATTAGGTATAAATTCTAATTAATAAATTCCGTCATTCCAAATTCCAATGATCTTGTCATTTTAATAAATTAAAAAAAATCAATTTAGTGAATTTTGACGGTCTTTTTATATGGGTTAAATTTAATTCATGTCTTAGTAATAAAGCTCAATACAATACACAAGTTGCCGCAGAGACGGTTTGTTAAATGCTTAGACGTGGGTCTTGTGCGAGAATTTCATTAAGCGTATACCAAAACGTAGTTTTTTATCCTATAAGTATTTTATTACCAGAGATGGCCCTACAAAGGCGGACTTGGCAACGGACGATGGTGTTTAAATTTAGAATGGTAGAATTTTCTTTTTATTACTTTAGAATATATATTTTTAATTATACTTTGGGGTTATGATATTGTTTACCTTTTATTTGGTAAAGAGCAATCGGGAGAAGTAAACTATACGCCAGCAAAATATAGGCTTGTGCTTGAACTGGAGTTAAAGTATATTTTTTATCCTTCTGGATAATACATATTCATTTCTCTTCTCTTAGAAAACAGGTTGCCAACCTAATTACTGGCCACGCCCGGTGGTTTTACTCGCGTGATATTTATATTAAGCTAGGAAGTAATATAAAATCATTGGATCTAACAACATTAAAGGACGCAAAATAACGCTTTTTATCCCATTTCGAAAAATCTTAATTTTTTTTTTAAATAAAATAGCGGTAAACATATAACTATGTATGTAAACTTTTTGTTTCGTTAACCGATTTTAATGAAATACAATAATACAATGAACTAAAGATGATTAATATATTAATAAGTAATTTCTATTTGTTTTAAAAAATAATCTGATCAAACAAAAAATAAACATAATGGTTGTTACAGTTTTGTTGATTTGCAAATAGCAAGTTTTAACTTTTAAAAACCTAAATTAAAATTTACCTTTAAAAAAGGCATTTCTTTGTTTATAAGATGTCTTTGGTTACGTCTTTGGTTACGTAAAAACAAATCAAAATTATTTTTTAAGTATCGCCGAGATGGCTCGTGGTCCATTATTCTCGTGCCCAGTGGTGAAGCAAAGCATCGTAACGAAACCTGCTACAAGTGTCCATCAATCAATATTCGAGCAGCCTGGCGGAATATGCTCGGAACCTTATCGTCAAAAGGAGAGGAAACTTTTGTTCAGCAGCGAGATATTTTAAGGGGTGTTAATGATTATAAATTTTTATGTAGTTGTGGAAACTTTGCTTCAAGTGTTGCCATTCATACTTGGGTTTGACTTATAATAAGCCGGTATGATTATTACGAAAAAAATAATAGGATCGTAAACATTGAAATTCGGTATTATGGCGTAGTACCCTTAACTTTAAATAAAAATTTAATAACAGTGTAGCGGAGTTGTGAATGATGTTGTAGATGAGTTTTGATTAAAACAAAGTTTCTTCCACTACTAATTTATTTCTTGTAGAAATAATAAACATAAAGACAGGCACAGCACAGAGTAGAATGAGAAGAACGAAGTATGAAGATAAGTTTTAATGCAAGAAGAAAGTATGACTTATTACAAAGACTTAAGGTGCAAAATTGTGTAGCAAATTACAAACTAAAAGCGACGTGCGTTCAGTACGAGATCTAGGATTCGACTTGTTGGCGGAAGGCGGCCGACTGCTGAGCCTATGCGCTTACGTTTCTTTGTTCAAAGTAACGGTATATAATCAAAGAATAGACATTTCTATTATATGATCGCGCGGCAACTGCCTTCCGACATTACATAAATTATTATATTATATTTTAATTATTTATATGATTTTAAAGTGTAAATATTTATATTGTGTATTACATGTATATGTTATAATATATAATATGTATTTATTATATAATTTATATAAGTGTATAAAGTATTATAGTATATATAGTATAGTTATATGTACATAGGTTGTAGGGATCTGGTAAGTGTCGCGTTCGCCACAACAGTGTAACTGCACTACCACACACCAACAACATAGTCTGTGTCGCCTTGTATAGTATTTAATTTATTATATATACTTTTTAACTTATTATTTTTGTAACATTTACATTTTATTTTTCCCAAAAATTGTGTGTTGCTACTTTTGTTAAAGGTTAATAGGTTTGCATAATTCTATAGAAAACAGTTATAGGGAATATGACTAAAATTTAATTTTTTTAAATTTAATTCATATTTTTATTATTATTTTTTCTCGAATCTTTATTATCATCACATTTTTATTAAGAGGTATTTTTTATTTAGTTATTATTTAAACCCATAAAATATTGTATTAAAAGTGAAAAATAAGGGAGGGAAATTCAAACTTACAAAACGCGTCACCATTGGTCGAAACGAAATGTGACGTCAGACGACACAACATTGAGAAAAACAGTTTAAAACTGTATTCCTGTGTTGATTTTTGATTCTGTGAATTTATATTTGTAGTAAATTTAGCACGATGACTAAAAACTTTGTTTTGCCAAAGCACAATCGGACAATCTACCGAAAATAAATTCATTTATTAGCATATTTTGCATCAAATCTCGATTTTACGAGCGCAGAGATCAAAGGAGTGAAGAGTGGAGCTGCAAGGTAATTATTATGTTACATGGTATATTGTAGCCCATAACACAGATTTTTATAATAAAATAAAATATTTTTTTAAATTTAATTTTGTGATATTTTAAAACTTTGTGTTATATTGAAATGTTAAATTGTATTTTCTGTAATAATGTTATTAGTTATGTCAATGTTATTGATTATTATGTAATGTTTTATTGAATTTATTATTATTGTTTTTTAATTTAAATCTTGATATACTACAATTATTATATTTTGCATGATGTGATAGCCTATAATTAAAAGGACATTTAAGTTATTGTTAATAGTTTGATAATGAAATGAATGTAATAATGTTTTCTTTTGTTGGTTATCCAAATAATAATAATAATAACAATAATAATAATAATAATAATAATAATTTTTATTCATAAATGTTTATAATGTACCAAAACATAACCTATACATAACCATTTGTCATTTAAATTGTCCCTAAACGTGTACATCATAATAATTTATTCGTAATATAATATTATTAATGTTCAGTCAAGTATGAAAAGTTTATTTACTTTTTTTAAATCGTTAAAATAATCTCCACAACAATATAAACACGATAATGAAAATACATTATCCCTTCTCACCATCTGATACTGAAGATAGTGTATCTGCTTGTGTATGTTATATTCGTACGTTCGCATCGCTTGGAATACGAAAAAACACTTCAACGTGTGTATTTGTAATAGTGTTTTTGCATTTCGGTTCCATACAATACTTATAAGATGGTTGTTTAGCTTCTTCCATGATCTGTATAGCAATTAAAACTGAAAATATGTATACGAAGTAACTGAAACGCTTAGAGTAACCAAAAAAGTCGTGTAATGTGACTTCATCCAAAGCACGCGCTAATGGTGGCGTTTGAGCAGCTCAAATTTATTCAATGTTTTAAATTTCACTTTGAAAAATAATTTGAATATTTTCAAGCCTATTTATATTTTTTCTACGTTAAATAGATGTTAATGATTAATTCAAGTCATAAAAATATGCATATTTCTTATTTGCTTGTATATTGTATTTTTAATGTATACGTATTTTGTATAATGCTGTTATTTTGCTTAAATAAATAAATAACTGCGCTAATAGAGAGTGGCGGTGGAAAAGTAAGACGGAATACAGATCGTGTCGATCGTGAGTAAGAGACTACATTTTTACAAGATTTAATTAAATTTGATTAGAGTTGAGTGGAAGATCTGTTGCGGCGCGGTCGTGTTTTTCTACAATTAATAACTTATCGTACTAAGCGTTGAGATAAGAAACCGGTTTGATCGCAAGCCGTCTGCATTCTGCACTATCGGGCATTCTTGTGGACAGATCGCGTAAACAATATTATGCTTTATACTTATTATGAATAATATCGCAAACAGCACGTCGCCCGTGCAAGATCGCATGGATAATAGGAGCGAAGTAGAACAATATAATGAAAATGAAGAATTATGTCGAGTGGAGGAGGCCGAAGAAAATACTAACCTATATACAAAAAAAAGGGTATCGTGATGAGGACGATGGAGAGATGTGGACTTTAGTGTCTAGAAATAACAAAAGAAGGTATCGTAGAAATGAATCAGAAAAAAGTATAGAAGAAATAGATGATAAAATAGAAGTTTGTATTACTAGCAAAGAAAAAAATCCTAAGCAGACAGAACTAGCGAGGTTTCTGAATGAACATAATATATCAAAGATAACAAGAGTTAAATATGCAACACCTTATAAATTTTTTAATTTATTTGAGGAAGAAGGCGATGCAGATAAATTATTTACTTCTACAGCGTGTCAGGAAAAAGGCTGGAAATGTTACAAAACAAGTGAAGTTGGATTTTCCTATGACATTATCAGAAATATTGACTTAGATCTGCCCGAAAATGATATACAAGTGAGCATTTCGTCGGATATAGAGATAATATCGGTTAAATGATTATTTCGTAGAAATGATGAAATCGCTGGTTGGACTGAATATGCGACAATTCGCCTTTGCTTTAAAGGTCCCTCCTTGCCATCACATATTTCCATATTTGTCTTTAAAGTAATGGTTGAACCATACATATTTCCGGTGACCCAATGTTCCAAATATTGGAGATTTGGCCACACCCATAAATATTGTCCTTCAAAAAATATTATATGCCCTAAGTACACAAAGAATCATAGTAATTGCGAAACAAACCAATTTAAATGTATTAACTGTGGTGGACAACATATGTCACTGTGAGAACAAGTGAGAACATGTCCGATATTTCTTAAAGAAAAAAGAATTAGACAGTTAATGG
This sequence comes from Nymphalis io, assembly GCF_905147045.1. Lineage (NCBI taxonomy): Eukaryota > Metazoa > Arthropoda > Insecta > Lepidoptera > Nymphalidae > Nymphalis > Nymphalis io. Next base: position 11,675,141 of record NC_065901.1, read on the forward strand.
CAGAGTTTAACTGTACTTTCAGAAAAGCGACTATGATGTATGTTCCACCATTTCCTCAACCAGAGAAAGAAAATAATCTGAACATAAATGAACATTTCCCTGCACTTGCCTCATATCAGGAGCCCACCACAGTTACGAGTCAAACACAAAGCTATTCAGAAAAAGTAACGTCTGCTAGGAAAATAAATAGTGAAGAAAATCAAAAGAAAGGAAAAAAAATATACAAGAAAAATATATTGAAAGAAAAGAACATTCAGTCACGAATCACTATGGACTGGGACATGTCAACAAATTCTGATTCGGAAACTAATATTGAAGTAACACCAAAACGTCCAAAGAAAGGACAAAATAATAGCAGAGATCGTATACCATTTAAACAACTTGTAGAAAAACTGAAAAACATTATATTTATACGAAGAATATCTCTAAAGGAGTAAACTATAGAAGCTTAACAATTATATGGGAGTGGCTAATTTCTTTACGCAAGAGCAAAGTTTTAGAGTTACCAATATTTAAAAAAATATTTGAATCTTTATATGGATAATTTATTGTCTAGAAAATATATTAAACTTAATATTCTGCAGTGGAATGCACAAAGTCTTAAGCCTAAACTAAAAGACTATGAGGTTTTATTAAATCGTGAAAAATATATTGCCAGGACAGATCTGATGGTTATGGAGGTATCGCTGTTTTAGAGTTACCAATATTTAAAAAAATATTTGAATCTTTATATGGATAATTTATTGTCTAGAAAATATATTAAACTTAATATTCTGCAGTGGAATGCACAAAGTCTTAAGCCTAAACTAAAAGACTATGAGGTTTTATTAAATCGTGAAAAATATATTGCCAGGATAGATCTGATGGTTATGGAGGTACTCATTATTCTGTTAGAACGGAGGTTTGCCAATTTAATATAGCAAATTCAGATATTGAAGTTTTACAAATCAAAATTCATAATTGCAATAATCTAGAAAGTATTTATGCTATATATTGTCCACCATCGGCACGAATCTCGCAAAATAATTGGGATGAAATTTTTTCAAGTAGCACGCAAAGATCTGTAATATTGATTGATTGGTGATTTTAATGGTCATCATCATAGCTGGTCTAATAGAACAGACAGAAGAGGAATCCAAATTTTTAATTCGGTTTTAGATAGTAGTTACGTAATCCTCAATAATAGTAGTGTGCCAACTCGTGTTAAATTGATTAATAATAGTTTGCAAAAATCGTCTCCTGATCTATCTTTTATATCATCGGACATTGTCTTAAATTGTGAATGGTCGGTAACAAACGAGTGCCTAGGAAGTGATCATCTAATAATTAAAATAATTAATAACTTTATAAAAAATAGGAACTTCAAATTAGCCAAATCATATCGTGCTGAAATTGATTCGTCACTGCGTGATATTACCTTTCCTGTAACTGCGCAATTAGGTTACGATATGTTGCTTGATTGTATAAACCGTATTGCAGACAAGTATATTCCTTTTATTAAATTTAGCTTAAATCCGAGTAATGCCTTTAAACTTAAACCATTTTGGAATATGATTGTTTCGAAATTCATAGCTGAACGCCGATTAGCACTTGTAGTATTTAGAGATAACCCAACGCCAAATAACCTTGGTATTTTACAAAACAAAGTAAGTGAAGCTTAAAAAATATTACGTCAGTCGAAAGCAAAATCTTGGCAAAAATTCTGTAATGGTATATGTGAAGTGTCTTCAATAAATGAAATGTGGTTTCGAATGAAATGGATAAGAGGGCGATATTCCAAATAACCTTATATAGGTGGTGATAGCGCTAGAGATCTCCTTCAAACTCTTGCTCCGTATTATGTTGTAAATAATTGTCTTACCTTTAGATCAAGTAACTACCTCTTAGAATCATCAATTTCTAGAAAAGAATTAGAAGTATCCATCAAATCTAAAGATACCGCTCCAGGAATAGATATGATTTCATTTTCAATGATAAAAAACCTGCCTGAATGTGGTAAAGATTGGCTTTTGACACTTTGCAACATATGTAATAGTAAATATGGAATAGTTCCAAGGCAGTGGCGAGAAATTGCTATTATTCCTTTTCTGATACCTGGACGTGATCCACACTCAATATCATCTTTAAGACCAATATCTTTAATGTCCTGTATATGTAAAGTTTTTCATTCAATCCTAAACAAAAGACTTGAATGGTATTTTGAAAGATTAAGTATCATCTCTGAGGACACGACGGGTTTCAGAAAAGCTCATTCTTGTTTAGACAATTTAAGCGAACTAGTTTTATGTATACAAAACGGATTTGGACTAGGCAATCCTAGCTCTTGTTGTTTCATTGACATTGATGGAGCATACAATAACATAAATATATCTAAACTTTTGACTTTAATGGACAATTATAGGGTTGGATCAAAAATTTGTTATTATTTATGGAATTTTCTTGATTATAGATCTCTAAATATTAATTTAGATACGGTATCGATTACAAGATGTTGTAGCCAGTTGATGGCTTAGCTCAAGGAGATCCTTTATCGCCTTTACTATTTAATATTGCGACAGCTGCCATATGCCAGTCTATTAAAAATGTTTTTATTTCACAGTATGCAGACGATTTTGTTTTGTATACATCAAATAAGAACTTAACTATCGCCGCCAATGATTTACAATCTGCTTTGAGCATTTTTACTGCATTTTTGATGAATAAGGTTTACGAATTTCTGTTCTAAAAGTAAAATATGCGTGTTTAGTAGAGCTCACAATATCCAATCTATTAATCTTCGAATGGATAATATTTCTATAGAAACAGTAGAAAATATAAAGTATCTAGGGTGGTGGTTTAATCGGAAATTAAAATGGGGAACTCATGTAAATAATGTAAGAGAAAGTGTCCAAGTTTTTAAATTTATTTAAAGTTTTAGCAGGTTCTGGCTGGGGTATCTATCAGAGGCATTTAAGGAAGCTATACATCTCTCTATTAAGAAGTGGAAATGAATACGCAAGTTTTTTGTTCGATGACGGCCCGCACTCACATTTGTCCAAATTAGATCAAATTCAAAACCAATGTATGAGAGTGATTGGTGGGTTTATAAGAACAACCATTAAATAAGTTTAGATATTTAATGAAGAAAGTTACTTCTCCCAATTGCCCCAATTGCGGGGCTATAGAGAATGTATATCACATTTTTAAGGAATGTGTTCGTAGCGAACCCCTCCTATCACAATTAATAGATAGATAAATGGGACTATGTAATATCTATCTTGCAAATCCTACTTCAGAACTAGCCAAAATTATGTATAAGATAGGTAAGCATAATATAAATAAGCGAAACTAAACAATATATTATAATTAATGTATAATTAAGAATATTTGTATAACCTACCAGAGCAACATAGTCACCAAGTGACTCAGCTCTTTAAATGAGATAAAAAAAAATTAAAGTCGTTGGTAGTAAAGTAAACATTGTTGGCTTTTAACGTTTCTCAAAAACGTTGGCAAAGGTTACACGTGTACTTTCAATTTCAAACCCTGTAAAAGCTTTTCAAGGCAGGGATATTACATTTACATAATTTATTAAATAAAATAATTCACGTTGACGACGGGTGACTCATTTCAAATCAAAATACACTTTATTGCCAATTGTTTTTTATAAGTTAAATATGAAGCTATCATGCAGTGTGGAACTTAGATTCTACTAAGAGAAATCGGCAAGTAATTCAGTAGTTATCTTTTCCATCAACAAATTAAATAACTCATTAACTTTTTTTCAGCCCGACTTTAGGTTTAAGCCCAGGACTTCGGGATCTGCCGCTTTATGTCAAGCCACTAGATCAACTAGGCAGTGGTTGCTAGTTTTATTATTTATCCATCGTAACAATTTTATTAAAAAGGCAATAATTTTTCGTAAGTAACAACGTAAACAAACACAACGTAAAGAACACAAAATATATCTACTGCTATACTGTATTTCATAATGTTTAATCCATCAGTTATGGGAATTTAGGATTACCAATTAGATATGGTCTCACTTCTCTGTAATTATGACATTTGATAAGGGACCGACATTAATTTCAATTTTGGATACGCACCAAAATATTGTTGTCTAAAATTTAGCATTCTGCTAAAAATCACTATCTTAAAACTGGAGACGACAATAAATGATTTTCTTTTTTCTTATTTATGACAGTTTATTTTGGAATATTTTTTAGTGTAGGAGTTATATCTTTTTCGTATTATACGTGTATTATTATTATTATTAGTTTGTTCATACTTGGATGTCAGTCTATTGCTGCACCGCCTACCCTGTTTTAAATTTTTAATACTGTTGAATCGTCCGGAAGTCGAACTAGCCATAAGACCGCCCCTTGTACTACACATTAATTAATCAAAAATACCATCCTACACACACACGCACACGAGCACAAAGCACGCATAAAGCTTAGAATAAGCGCTTTTAATTTACCATTATTGTTAATGTCATTATCTAATTTATATTTATACTTATAAAAAAATTGGAATAGGCCAATGTCTGTACTACATATTTATTAATTCTAAGCAACTTCTGTACTATTTTTCTAGTGGCGTACAATACAGAATAAAAATAATAATAATATTGTTCGTGGTAGAATACGATTTTTCCGAACATATAACCTCATTTAAATAAATGATTTATTTTATCACATTAATTATTATTCAGGAGAAAATGAACAGATTCTACTCGTTTGAAGCCGTATCACACGATTTCGTCTTGCCGAAGTTGTCTATATTCGTCTTTATTAGCACCATTTTTAATGTATGAGCGGTTGTGACTGATAAGCTCATTACACGGATTTCTAAATGCAATTATGAAACAGATTTGTATGAGTGAAAAAAAAATAACAGCAGTAACTTATTAAACGAGTGTAACATCTGATATTTGGCAAATTATTTATGTCACATGTTGAACAGTCTATTATTTCAGTGCTTTATTTTGATTTATTATTATTATTATTAAATAACTTTACTGCACACTCACAAGGAAAAAAAGACAAATACAAGTAAAAAAGAAAGAAAGATAATTTCGGTCTGGAAAATAATACATGCAAGGAGCTTATCACTCGAGTAGTTTAGTATATTATTTAATTTATTTTATCTGTAATTCGAATTTATAAAGTTCACATAAGGTTAAGGTTCATAGTTGTAAGGCATATCAAGTACATCACATATCATACACACACACGCACACAAGCTTATAAAACACGCAAGAAGCTTAGAATAAACGCTTTTAATTTACTGTATTGTTAATGACATTATCTAATTTATATTTATAGTTATAATAAAATTGGAATAGGCCGATGTTTGTACATTATGGATATTGAAAAAACTTAATGTTCTTTATTAGAGCAATGGAAGCCAAAACAACAGTTTTTAGACTGCCTGTCTGTATGTTTGTACACGCATCGCGCAAAATCTACTGTCGCTAGGATTTAACTTAAAATATAGACTTCATTTTAATGCAGTCTTACGTCTACGACGACGCGGGCAAAAGCTAGTTTTTAATAAGTCTAGGTTGGACAGCCGTAAAAACTCTAAGAATTTACATTTCGAATATATTTGAAAAAAATATTTACTTCACCACTAAAAACGAGGCGTAATTTAATAATAGTAAACGCTAAAAGCCAACTTGAGCTTGAATCTTAAATTATATGTGATTAAATTCCAAGAAGAAAAACAAAATTAAAAAGGTAGAAGTCTTTGAAGACGTACTTTTAAAGATATATTATTTTTATTCGCTACATATTGTTTTTACTTGTCTAGACATTATTTTTCTTACGTTAACCTCTATCCGGATTAACCAAAATGCCGACGATGATGTTTTTGAAGCTCTAGAAATGATATTTATTTTAAACGGAAAATCTTTGAATATTATTAAAATAAATCGACATATTTTTATGTATTTAAAAAAACAGTATAATATAACATCTATCTATAAATGTATAATTATTCTCTAATCGCTGATTTAAAGCTGTAGTCCAGTTTGAATCTCGTGTCAGGCCCATAAACAGTTGTAGAGTTTTTATTTAAATGAATCATCAGATCAGTGGTAATTCGGAGTTATCAAGAGGCAGTGTTTAAACATTATATTAGTATGGGACACTATACACAATCTCGTAGGTTAGCTATAAGGCCGGAGATCCTGAGGTTCTAGGCTCAAATCCTTTAGCAGTCAGTTAAAAAATATTGGGGTTTTCCTTCGCGAAATTCTCATTACCAGCCAGGAGTCTATAAATTGGTAGTGTTTAAACTCTCGTGCCTTGGAAATTACGTAAAACTGTCAGTTCTGCAACTGAACTCTTTCCGGTTTTGTAGATTTTGCCGCCATTTATCAATTGGAATCAATACCATGTTCACAATAGTTTACATTTGAAAGAAACATAAACCACAATTGTTCTAAATTACTTCTTACCGATACAAAAATAAGGTTGGAAATTATATATTATAGTAATTCTAAAAGTAATAGAATTCGAAGAGCGCGTTCACAATAGAAGAATGCACTCAACTGTAAAAGGCTTCTTAGTACTGAGATTGGATATTAGTTTGTGATACTGTGTGGTATGTGGTATGTAGAATAAATGTTACAAGGATATAATGATATACGGTATGTAGTTGTCTTATATGTTTAAATAAAGTAGATAATTACATACTTATATTTAGCCATATTTATTTATTTATTAACAACAAAATACCGCCATTTTGTTAATGGACAGTAAGGTAAAGTAAAGAAATTAATTCGTGTTTGGTGCGACTTGTTGATTGTGTTCAATTGTGTTATTTGGGTTTTTGAGTAATTGACTGAGTAATTTACATCAATTTGAATGATTTTGTGTTCTATTTTTGTGAAGACCATTTTGGGGTTTTTATAACTGGGTTAAGTAATTTTGGAGTCTATCGTCTAGTCACATATCTAGTCTTCACGAACACTTTCAGTTACTGCGGACATTCCCTGCGCTGGACATATTATAGTGCCCAAGTGTGTGTGCAAACAAAGTTGTATTCTCTATTCGCGCATAAGCCGATGGGATAGCAAGTCTCATCTCAATAATAATTCCTCAGAGCACTCGCCGTGATACAGTCGATAGAAGGCGCTCAGCGCTGTTATCTCTCGACGCAATTGTAAAGGCTCGAGGGTGTTTGTGACCTTTAAGTCGCCAATAATGCGAACAAAAATTTATGTTAGCTTTGAAGATTTACAGCTTATTATGCTTCGTCGCTCCTGTGCGGGTTGTTGTATTTGTTTATAAATAGAAAAGGAAACCCTATTCTATGTTATTAATTAAAAATGTGTTATATCACAAGGCGATTATATTTCTTTTGTTCTGTTCGTCATTGTTGTTGGAGTTGATCCCTTAGAAATTAGTTTATTCACTAGCGCCAAATTAGAGACATAATATTTTTCATTGCGGTTAGCTGTTGAACTATGCAGCAAGACCAAACTCGAATTCACCGCAGAACATGATTGTGAAATGTCAAAAAGTGATATGTGCAATAGTGGAATGTGGAATATGATTTTTTTTATAACTTCAATTAATCATTTACATCTTTATACCGTAAAAAAAAGGAAAATATTCAAATTATTTTTCAAAGTGAAATTTAAAACATTGAATAAATTTGAGCCGCTCGAACGCCACCATTTAGCGCGCGTTTTGGATGAAGTCACATCACATGTCATACATATTTTCAGTTTGAATTTCTTAATTCTTAATTTCTATACAGATCATCTCTCATCAGTCGTTCGCTCTTGACAGAGTGGTGGTGGTTGACGATGACGCATCGTTTTTGGCTAATGTAGTTTTTTGTCTCCATTTGATGCGGTCTTCAGCATCTCTAGAACATTGGACTATGGCTGTCTGTGTTGCAGCTTTTATAATGTCTGTCCAACGCTTGGGTACTCGACCGCGAGACCACTTGCCTTCCACTTGCCCTTGGACAACGAGTCGTTCCATGGAGTGTTCATTTCGAACAATGTGTCCGAAGTATTTAAGAATTCGTGTTTGCATAGTCGACGATATTTTTTTTTTGATATTTAGTTCCTCCAAGATTGAGATGTTGGTCCGAAATGCTGTCCAAGGGATCCGCAGCAGTCGCCACCAACACCACATTTTGAGTGCGTCAATTTTGCGTCGGTCTTTCTGTCGAACCGTCCATGTTTCTGCACCTTAAAGAAATATAGGGAAGACCAGGCTTCTCATCAGGCGGACTTTGGTGGCTTTTGTTATATTGCGGTTGCACCAGACTCTTTTTAGCCTATCAACAGCAGACGTTGTGAAAATCTCCTTTGAATCTCGTCCTCACATCCACCAGTGTTCGTGACCGTGGAGCCGAGGTACACGTAGCTTTGAACTACTTCACAGTTGCCAATCATAGATATATCTGGGTGATTCAGTTCAGCATGGTCTCCGATCATCATCTTGGTTTTGACTCTATTGATCGCAAGTCCAAAGGAGAGGCTTATTGTTTCCAGGCGTGTCAGCAAGTGTTCCATGTCTTCTTTTGTTTGAGCGAGAAGAGTAGTGTCATCGGCGTATCTTAAATAGATATCCAATCTTACGACCTCCTACTGAAACCCCCTTGTCCCCTTGCTCCAAAAAGATTCTCATAATACACTCCGTATATATGTTGAACGGGAGTGGAGAGAGTATGCACCCTTGCCGAACACCAGCATGATATAGATCATAGAAGAAGCTAATAAACCTTTTAACAAATATTGTCCATATAATTCGGTATTACTACCGAAGTGCAAAAACACTATTAGAAATACATTGAATTGTTTTTTCGTATTCCAAGCGATGCGAACGTACGAAGATCACTATCTTCAGTGTCAGATGGTGAGAAGGGATAATGTATTTCCATTATCGTGTTTATATTGTTGCGAAGATTATTTTAACGATTTACAAAAAGTAAATAAACTTATTATACTTGACTGAACTTCAATAGTATAATATTATTTATAAATTATTATGATGTACACGTAAAATAGGAGTTTAGGAACAATTTTAATGACAAATGGTTATGTATAGGTTATGTTTTGGTATATTATAAACATTAATGAATAAAAAAATTTGTTATCGACTACAATATACAATGTAATATAATATTTACTTTGCAGCTTTCACTCCTTTGATCTCTGCATTCGTAAAATCGAGATTTGATGCATAATATGCTGTCATCACAAATGCATCTATTTTTGGTAGATTTTGCTTTGACAAAACTAGTTTCAGTCGTGCTAGATTCACTACAAATATAGATTCACACAGAATCAAAAATCCCCACAGGAATACAGTTTTAAACTATTTTTCTCACAAACACTACTAACACAATATGAATATTAACGCCAATAAATCCAATTTTGTATCGTCTGACCTCACATTTTGTTTCGACCAATGGTGACGCGTTTTGTAAGTTTGAATTTCTCTCCCGTATTTTTCACTTTTTATATAACATTTTATGGCTTAAAATAATAACTAAATCCCTATTGACTCTAATATGTAATTAGGACATTAAATAATATTTAGAATCCAAAATTTATAATCAAAGAAAACCTATAAAGAAATATAGAGTAAAATGAATAAAAACATATACATAGGTTCACTGATAAAATAAATTTATTTTAATTATAATAATATACAGACATATACATGGGAGTAGAGAGCGGCGGCAGAGTACTTTATGATACTCTCTTATTCCTTCATGAGGCATGAAGCCATTGAGAATGAGCGTCATAAAGTTTGTCGTCACGGCATATGAGTTTATTGTGCCTACAAAGTGTGCCAAAAGATGTTCCACTTAAAACATATAAAAGAAGTATGCAAGTCTGTATATCAAGATAATTTTTATATTGAATAAAGATACAGATAAATAGCTCGGAGCTATGAATGTAAAACGAATAGAAATGTTTAATAAGAATTTCCTGTATACTAAATAAGTTAAGCGGTTCTAAGATACGTTTCACAAATATCTCAATGGATACAAAATTGAAGCGTATTTTTAACACTAAGAAGCGGGATCTTCAATATATTGGAATGTAATAAAAGCGTAATAACTGAGATTAAAATTTTATTTGGTTTTGTATGCTTAGCTTTATAATTGGGACTTTGTAGCTCAATAGCCTCTAAGAGAGATTTTAATAATAATTTTTGATTCTGGTTATTGATCTGGGCAGCACTATCAATTATTATTTTAATATAACGGTACGCTCCAAACGTTCTTCAACTTTATGTTGTTTGAAATATTGTCGCTTTGATATGTTAGATTAGGAATCCAGAGGTGGATTTTACAAGCGTTATTATTTGAAACTCGGTCCAATATCGTGATATTTGTTGATATGGTAGTGAGCAATATTGACGAATCGCAATACGGTAGCAAAATAACGTGATAATTTGCATCCTGGCTGCAAGTTTGTGCTATTACAATATAGTTACTAGTTTCCGTTAACGGCTTCGGACACGTGAGGGGTGAGTGGAGGGGGGGAACTGGGTCAGATGTTAGGTTGAAAATGACGTTGCATGACGTTCTTTTATACCTCTACTCCCTTATTTGTACGTGAAAGAATGCACTGGTTAAAAAGCGTCCAGCGTTGTTTCGTGTTAAAATAACGTTTAAGTGTGGTCTGTGTTTGATCTGGTTGTTACTGGTAGTTTGCTGTCAATGTTGTGACAATAACAAAAAAGGAAAAATAAAGGAAGAATGAAACAAATGGGATTGATTCAAAATACGGCACAGCGCAAATAAAATAAAACTTCTTTCCAAGAGGCAGGTGACCACAACAGGAAGCCTTTACACCTAATTAACATTTTGAAGCGCTGTTTACAACGTAGAGGCAACATACTGGCAGACTATTTTTGCGTTCCTTCTCAAGGTTAATTACCTAAAAAATCAGGTCTGACGAGTGTGCACCTCATATAAATACAAAAAATAAAAGTAATTGTCATACGGGTCGTGATTAGGATTTATCCGCCAGACGTGTCAAAACTGATATTTATTTTAATATTCTATCTCATCTCTTGTTGCTAAGGTTTCTTATTCTAACATAATAAACTTCGTATTTTTATAAATATTACTCTTTCTTTGACGTGATTGCTTATAAAATGTTTAATTACATCATACTAATTATTAAGGGCAGAGCTGTCTATTTCAAAACGTTGCATATGTGTACATCTATATACTGGGGACAAGTACATAGATATAGTAGTATTAAACTAGGCTAGCGTTGTGTTCAGTTACACGAGCCCTCCTAATATCTTAGCTAGGCTATAAGCAATACAAAACCGATTTCTACGTATTGCCTGGGGTTGCCCGTGGTATATGCTATAGCCCCTTAGAGCTACCCAATTCGATCCATAGGTGACCTAAGCACGTCCTATACGATCCAGTCGACAGACTTACCGCTGCCAAAATACATCTGTTAGGGAACACAAACAACACATCGACTCCGCCGGCGGGGTCGACGACCCTCGTTCGTTACGTCCCGTCGACGCTTAGGCTTATGACGGCGTTTAAATTGCACACGACTTTCATACCCGACTTCAACTGCGTCCTAAGCTGAGGTCCAGCCTCACAGGAGGCACCGTTAGGGCGTCCATTTCCTTTGAGCCCCTTATGTGGGCTCCCAGCATCCGACTTGAGTTCAACTCGCCCGTCCCACCCGGTGACGCTGTAGGGGCCAACAGCCAATAATCCGAAAAAAAAGATGTAGTAGATCACCACCTTGCTGGCATATAACAAACTCCTAAATATAAGTAGGAGTAACAGCCTGTAAATATATAATAATTCCAACATAACATTTATATAGATGAATTTTTGCATATGCATATTTATTAATGCATATTTATTAATTACTGGTATCGTAGTAACATGAATTAGTTTTTTATTTCCATATTAGGTGCCGTCCAGACGCACGGAAGACCTGCGCGTGCGTGTTCTAATAGACACGGCATAACTAATCATTAAGTCATATAAAACTTTTACCTTTTCTATACTTTCTTTATCTACTTTTTCTCGTTGTTGTTATTCTTATTAGATGTTAGTGACCAAAATTTATTTAAAGATGGCTGCCCACGGTTCATGACTTTGATTATTCGCGCACGGCCGACGGCCACGAACAGCCACGCACCGCATCAACGGTGCTTATCGGTCTGAGTCGGTCTTGGCATTTCAAGCCATTTTGTGATTCCAAAATAAAAAGTGTAATAAACAATTATTATACTATGCGCAAAAACATTGCGAGGAAAAAGCAATTATACTGGTGGATTTCGGTTTGCTTTGATATAAATAAAAAAAAAAACTATCTGTCAAATAAAATTTACATTGTACAAGAAAGCTCTACTATAAGTGCACGGCTTTCGGCGAAATTAACAATTTTTGACATGCTCATCTGTCTTGACACCGAAGACAACCAACGGTAGTGCAAGAGCTCCTCAAAGTTACCGACTCTCAACGAATCCCACGCACTTCAACGGACTTGCCTACGATACTCTTCCCATGGTGCGTCGGTGCGGGCTGGTCCGCGTCCATCCGTTATATCATTTACACAACGAACTTTGAAACGAAACGAAAATTAATTTCTAGCATATAAATAAATCTACACATAACATTCAACCAAGATAATAATTTAAATAAATATTCTTTTATGACATTGATTAACCGATTCAAAGCTGCGCCTGGCGGTCACTACACTGGATAATTTGGTCGAATGTAACTTCGAAAATTACAAATAGATTATGTGGCATCGGAGGTAATGTTGTGTTTTAGTTTGTAATTATTATTGCTATTGATAGTTAAAATATTAATAAGCAAATGAAATATATGAACTTCAGCGGTGGATCTGGATACTACCCATTGAATGATATAGTCAAATCTACTGTTTCTAGTTGTTATTCTTTATATATGTTATTTATTAGTTGCAATTGCATTACTCATTTAGTTGCAATTGCACAACTCATATGAATCTACTCGATTGAGCTCTGCAGCCTTCGGAATTAAAAACGTTTGATTTCTAATAGATGTGGATACGGCTCTAGAACTACAATAGATGTCAATAAAGCCGGTATCAATACGATAATTGTGTTACAGAAGAGGGCAGCGCATTATATACCTTAAGATTATAAACCCAAAGATTCAATAAGAAATAGATTTAAAGAAATTCAAATATGGACTGTTGTTTTTCTGTTGCCCTATTTAAAACATCCGAAGTTACTCTCAAGCTCCAACAACACTCATATTATAACGCATCAGCTCTTTTTTGTAGAATGTATGAAAAACAGTTTTATCCCAGTCATGAAAATATTCAATACCAGACGATATTTTGTCAACGTATTTGCTTACAACATTACTCTAAATAATCTATTGAATTTTGGTGTTCATTGAATCGTAAGCGTTATTATATAATTTGATTTTGTTACAACAATCTTAAACAATGCCGTCATACAACGCAGTCAGTATTTATGTTTTAATGTAATTAAGATAGGTTTCGATCATTACCATTTTGAAATAATATTCATTTGATTATTATTATTATTTTAAACACTGTTATACGATAATCAATACTATATTTAATTAATTTAAATAATACTAATTATAGCAAAGAACTGATGTTCGTAAAATGTTTTAAATACCGTAATAAATCTATATATTTATTCATTGATGGCAAAAAATTAAATGCAGCTGTCCTTAATAATCATTGTCGACTCGGTTGGTTTTTATCGTGTTATGGTTCAAGCTACCGAAATTTAAAGTCAAAATATTCTTTTGTTATGCAATGTTTAGCCTCCAAGCACGACAGCTCTCTCCAATCCTCTCACGACAATCACAAAACGCTAGCACTTCACTTCAACCTGACTGACGACGTCGTCGATGTGGTACAGCCGTGCTCGAAATTTTTTTAAAAAGTAAATAAGTTTTAGTTATTTCACTGTGGACCGCAACATTAAATTTATAAAGAAATAAAAAATGTACTTTGACAACCCTAAACTTAAGTTTTAAACAAACTGAGAACCTTATCTAGGTAGGTACGTATTTTTCGTAGAATGCCCACATTTTCTCTGTAAGCCGCGTGAAATATCGTTTGCCGGCTCACAGTATGCGGCCCCTATGATACAATCTGTTTTTACCCTTGCGAAGCCAAGACTATAAGAAGATATACTTTTAAATACTGTTGTCAAAATATTTTTTACCAAATAGCCATTTTTAGTAAGCAAATAATTTCCCTACTAACTCGCGTGACACGTATTGTATACGACGTTGCTAGTAACATCAATTTATGCTTAAATAAATAATTATATACGTTTTCATTCATTCATTCCTGCAACTCAATTCGATGAACGATATTACGAGTAGAACGTTTAGATTACGGTCAATACATCAAAATATACTTTATTCAAGTTGACATTAGATGTTATTTAATATGACAAGCATTTTAAAATTGTTATTTTCTAAGATTACGGAGTTTCAGTCCCGTTTTCGTACGGGTAAAATAAAGATATTTTTTTATTATTTTTCATTATTAAAAATTGTGGAACTTAAGCTAAAAATTAAGGGTTTTAAATATATTTTTAATTTGTGCATTAAAAAATATACATATATTATAAAAAGAAAAATTCGTCGGTAAATAAAAAAAAGATGACCGCAACGGTGTCACCTACAAGATCCAACCAATAGACAAAACTATACAGATTTGCAATGAAAAAAAAAATCGATTAAACCATTTAGGAGTAGAACGACGTACCAACATACCGCACACCAGAATTTGATATAATAACAAATGTGTTAACCTAATTAATAAAAAACAACAAATACGAACTCAATACGATATTGTTATAAGTGTATGCTCGGACAAATGGTGAAAAACATCTCGTATTGAGTATTTCCGTGTGAATTTTTATTATATTATTAATACATGTTTTTTTTATTGTTTTTTTTTTTAACATTAGTTTTAAATTTATTAACTCTCAAACAAACAAACATTTGCTTATATATCTAAGATTTATCTAATGAGGTAAATACATAAGCGAGAGAACTATTTCCGT
The DNA here is from genome assembly GCF_905147045.1 of Nymphalis io. Lineage (NCBI taxonomy): Eukaryota > Metazoa > Arthropoda > Insecta > Lepidoptera > Nymphalidae > Nymphalis > Nymphalis io. Next base: position 11,690,197 of record NC_065901.1, read on the forward strand.
AAATTATTTTCCTCAAATACGTCGAGACTCTCTTAATAGGAAATCTGTCAGATGTCAGTAGCAAAGTAGTAATTTGTGTTTATAATTCATCTCGTGCTTGATGGTGAAGGAAAACATCGTGAGGAAACCTGCATGTGTCTAATTTCATTGAAATTCTGCCACATGTGTATTCCACCAACCCGCATTGGAGCAGCGTGGTGGAATAAGCCCCAAACCTTCTCCTCAAAAAGGGAGAGGAGGCCTTAGCCCAGCGGTGGGACATTAACAGGCTGTTACTGTACTGTTACTGTACAGTAGCAACCATTAGAGCTGTAATTCTGTTAGTACAAACGAGCACTAAAACAGAAAAATACTGTCAGTTTGGCGTGAAACTTATTTAACGGTCACTTGCAAGAACCAAATGTAACGAAATATGCTACCACGAGGTCTCTTATTACTTTGTAATTTTAGCACCTACCGGCATATTTTAATAACGTTATATAGAGATTAGAAGCCTTTACTCAGTAATGCATATATTGTTGGCGTAAGTGGCGCTAGAATTGTGCGCAGGACCGCGCAATTCGAAAAAAAAAAAATACCAATAAATATTGTTGTGTTTATTTAAGAATAACTCACTTTTTGAGTGACCATTGATCGAATCGCCAACCAACCAACCAACCTTGGGAACAATGTTGCAATGTCCACGTGTAGTTACACTGGCTCACTCACACTTCAAACCAGAACGCAACAATACTAAATATTGCTGTGTAGCGGTCGAATATTTGATGAGTGGGTGGTTACTATCACAAGCTTGCATACAGCTCTACCACCAAATTAAAAAATAAGCGTATAATATTAAAAAAAACATTTATTACTCTTTTGTATAGTATGGGAATGAATATTTTAATATACACCATGTATATCAATTATATATGTTCATTTCGGCATTCGAAAAAACGTGAACGTGAAATGTGATGGTAATTGGTACATCTAGTAATTCTTAAAAGCGATATGATTTTACTGGTTTTATTTATAGAATATAAAGTTTTTTAAGTATTGTAATATGTAACATCACCACTAAACATTATGTACATCTCATATTATATACCTTATGTCGCATTTACATATTTGCACGAGAGATGAGACGTGTAGTGAGCCGAATAACGAGCACGCGTGTGAACGAGCGTTTGTCATTCGCCTCGTATCTTGAAAGCTTTCAGTTAAAAGTCTTTGCACATACATAAGTCGTAATATTAATGTATCGTAAGTTTTTATATTGAACTAAAATTTCGCACAATTAAACTTATTAGCTTACTATCAATTTTCATCGATATCACGGCGATTTCATTTATTTGATTTCAATTTATGCCTGTCTCCGTAAATCTTTTTAAAGAAGAGTTTTTTTCATTATTTTATTTCATTATCATTGTACACTATGCGGGTAGAAAACAATCAAAACAGTTGTTACCGAAGTAATTTTTCATTGCTTCTGACAAGTTATTATATAAATATTTTCTAAATAACTTAATTGAACAATGTAGTCGAAAACTCCTTTAAAAATATTAACGTCACTATCAGCATGAAGTTTATTTATGTAATTCTTGAAAACTTTCCACTTTTCGACGATCGAAAGCCTTGACTGTAATGGGAGCTTTGGGACTTATTCTATCACGTTGCTCTATTGCGGCTTGGCTCGTGCGGACATTAAAGCTTTTATTAAATTTATTTTGTGCTGGTAGGTAGTTACCAGAGACACTGTCACTGGAAAAAGTATAAATATCTTTACACTATTAATGCTACAGGATCTTAGATATGACAACGTTTGTCCTTGTAACTACGCTGTCTGACTCTTCTTACTCACTTTTCAAGTAAAAACACCCCTCGGTAGTAGTTGACTAAACTATCTTTTGTGAATGGCTTACATAATTGATATCGATTAGGAATATTCTATAATTCTGAGCGATCAGTTATTTATAGCTTGGATTTTTTTAATTTAAAAATGGCTCAATGGCTCTATTGATCACCTGATCGCTGTAATAATTATTTACATTAATATTAAAAACAGATTATTTCTTTCATAACTGTAATATCAAATGCTCACTTCTCGTTCAAGCCGAACCAAAATTATGTTTCGTATTACGGTTCACCGGTAAACTTTCTTATCGGTACCTACCCAGATGAATGCCAACAGTAAAATTGAACGCAAATTTCAGGCAAATATTAATTTTCACATGAATGTAATCATAATACGTATTATATAGGTTTCTTTACTACAATAATCGTCGTATACTGAGAAATGCGATCAATAATTTTTTGTCTCGGAACTATTTATTCTATTTACTCGAATAAATCATGAATTAGAGAGACGAGTTTCCTGCCGGTTAATTTTGATAGAATCTACATTACGAACCAGAGACAGTTATCTATTCAGTTTAATCACAACAAAGTAAATGTTACATGACAACTCAAGAGCCTACATATGTTCCATGTTTGAAAGTAAAAATTTTAAAGTAATAAATAAATAAAGAATTGTAACAAAACTTGTAAATAAATAAAAAAAATCCCAGTGCTTGACCAGGCTGGCTTCGAGGCTTTGGAGTTTAAACTACAACGCTGATTCAACGCGACTTGGTGGATACAAATGTTGCAGGTTTTCATTTAACATATTTTCCTACCGATGTTTTGGAATCCACGGATATTCCAATAATCGTTAGTGAAATTATTATTCGTGTATCTTTGTACTTCGCAGCTGTAATCTTACTTCTGAACATTTGTTTCAAATGAAACTGTATATTTTGTAACAAGTTTGCAGTGTCGCGTTCAACACGGCAAGAAGTTGATTTAGTTCTTGAAAAGTAATTTACGACTTAGATATAGCGGCGACACTTCTATCTCGTTATGAACCACTTCTTGTGTCTTACTTAACTAATTAAAAGTCGATTAATATATATTTTATTTTAATAGTTGACGAATCACTGCACTGAATTCCCGCAACCCACAATTCGGGGCTGTGTAATACTTATAACTTTGTAGCAATAAGTCATGTTTGAGTACACAATTGAAGATTAATAAAGTAATATAAACGGCCATACAATTTGATAATAGGGGTATGTATAAATCCTCTAAAAATATTTTGTCGACCTCTTAACTTAACGGATAAAAGTAATTCAGCAGTAGCGAGCTGAGTTAAAAAGTGTAACAATTTATTTTATATTCACGTACATGTGCGTTTCACATTTGTCAGAGAAATGGTGACAAATGTCTCAAGGCAGGTCAGTCCGTGCGCTGTGAAAATGGCATGGAACTTTGACAAAGTATATCGAAAATGATAGTTCTTCGACTTTGCTGAAGCCAAAAGTGGAGACATGGTTTGAGCAGATTATGTTTATGCATCTTTTGTTACTATAAAAATGTATATATTTTTAACAATGAGAATATAATAATGAATATTTGTATTCATTTCGGTGAATTTGTGTTTACACATTTTTAGGTATACTTATTTCCATCCGCAGCTTCGTCTGTATTTGAGACGGGGAAGGGATGTTTTAGGTAAAAATAAAATATAAGATATCCTGAGAAGCAATAACAAATAAAAGCTTGGAAGTTAGCAGTGTTAAGAACGGGCTCGAATATCATGTAAAGCGGGTTTGCCCCAGAACTCTGTCCCATCACATTATTACTCACAACTTATGAGAGTGATGGAACAAAGAGTGCACCTGTGCTTGTGTATTTTATCGAGTATTATGATATCTCCTGCTCAGTTGGCTGTTCTCCGTGGTTTTTTGAGAATGAATGAAGTCGACTGAACGAATGAAATCGGCGTAGAGGTATGAAATTCGGATTATAGTCGAAATGAACTTATAGTTCGTAAAGGAACTTAATCACGGTTGAAGAAACTTGAGTTTTAAAAGTTGATTACATCTTCGCTTCTAAGATGTGATCGGATAAGCGAATTTCAAAGCTTCTTCGTTTCTATACAGTTTGTTTTGTGAAACTTTACAATAGTCTTTATATCGCGGTCGCTATTGTTGGTGTTAACTAGGTTAACTTTTGTTCGACGCTTTTTGTAAAATTGTCGAAGATCATATTTAGCAAATTTAAGACTTCCATTGTTAGCGGTCTTTATCAAAAACGAATAAATAAATAAAATATTTACTAGAGGCAAATTTATATTTTTCTCGTAATATATCGTTTTTAAATGTAAATTTACACGAGTTGTACTTGAATGACATCTAATTGTTTGTTACAAAATAATTAGTAAACAAGGCTTTTTTTTTTGTTTTAAATATCCTTTATTTAACAATATAAACACAATTATAAAATAAATATTGACGTAAAAGTATTTATATTGTTAAGGTTTGATTATACATTGCAAGATTTTTTTTAAAGCTAAACATATTCTAAAAAATATCTCTTACATTTGTTAACGCACTTGGCGACGAGTCTAGCAACGCAGGCACGAAATTGGCACTCAAACAAGATTTCATCGAATTTACGAGTACCTTTTCCTATCGCAATACGGCTTAGTAGATTTTCGAGTGCGATTTTGTTCTTATTTTACTAGGATCATCAAAAGCTTAAAGTCTAAGCGGCGACCGCATATTGGTCTGGTACGTTAATACCTGACCAAAATTAAAAAAAAATATTAGTCAAGTTACAGACAGCCAGACCAAAGGTTTATTATTTATCCAATATCCAAAAGGTAGTAGAGTGTATTTTTGTACTTATATTTTATGAACACCATTTTATGCGGTCACTAATACATTAGACATTAGACTAATTATATGTTTCTATGTGTCAATTACAGGAAACCGCAGCATCCATCTTAAGGTGCTTCCACAAAGCAGTTACATATATTAGAAAATGTTGCATAAAATTTGTTATCTATCTTTTTTTAACAAATTGTAACAAAAGTTATAAATTATTAGTGATGTTATAAAATTCATGTAATAAAATGTTATATAACTTATTACAACATGATACAATCAATTAAAACTTTTGTTGTATATATATATATATAGGCAACTCCTGTGTTTGTCGCACTTCCAAAAAATGGAATTCGTTACCAGATCTCGTGTTCCCCTCTTCTTACAATCCGGGTTCCTTCAAATGAGGCGTGAAGAGGCATCTTGCGGGCCGGCAAGGCGGGGACGGCTAGTACAGAATATTCTTCACGACTGTACTGGCCGTCGTCGCGTTTGGACTCTACTACTACTTACCATCAGGTGGAGTAGTCATTTGCCATCGCGGCGCTTATAAAAAAAAACCCAAACTGATGGTTACAGAATGTTATACGATGTTGTACAACGAGTTGAACCAGTGTTACTCTGTTTTAAAATGTTATCATGCTACATAATGTTTTAATTACTACTGTGTGTGAGCACCATAATATAACTAAGTAAAAATAAATATTATAAATAATTAAATTCAAATAAAAAAATAAAACTAAATCTGAGCTTAGCTAAGCTTTTCATATAAAGTTGAAGTTTGAAAAACTAGAATGAAAAGAGAAAAGATTATTTTTTTAAATTGTTATCCAAATAAGTATCATAAACTTTAACATTTTTATGTTATTTTTATCAAAAAATATTATATATATAAAAATATAACACTACTTTCAATATTATGTCGATCAAAAGAATTATATTCGTACAATAAACTTCTTAAATAAGTATCATTGAAAAACGTTGTTTTTATTTCCTGGAACATGTCCTTTAAATAAAACCTATTTTATCTAATTTTAAGAATGTTTTCAAGTTAATAACAATATCTAGGGCAGCTTGTCAAGCAGTTTTGTTAGCAAAAAGTTTTGAAAACTTTTTTAAATAGTCAGAAATCACATCACAAATTGTACTGCCAAGAGTAAAAAAAAACCACTCTGTGGATTATGCAAGCATTCCTCGTTTCAAACCTTCAAAATCAAAAACTTGTACAATGCAACCTGAGTGGGATTTGAATACATAATCTGTGTACATTGTGCAGAAATAAATATTTTTGTATAACAAGAGAACTTACTTGCAACATACAAATATTTACAAACTAATACTAAGTACATAAATGAAAAAATTACAGTAATAAATATCTTAAGATGATAAAGTACATAAATTAATTATTAACCGCTGGTGTGTGCAAATTAGGGAATTCAGCGTGAACTCATTGTACCTGTACGTGAGCTACGTACATTGATCGACTTTCCTTTTAAAGAACACAATGGACTCTTATTGTCAACATACTCAATATCGCTTACACAGCTTTTCGCACTTCCTTAAAATATCTTCGTATGAGTCGATATAAATCCATTGAATCTAGCAAGTTGAATCGTCTGAACATATTTGACATTGTAATTCAATCTAATTGACGCAACAAAAATCGATTTAATAGAGGTTTAATATGATACAATTGAAAATTTAAAATTCAAGGCAAGGATGCTCTCTCATGGTGATGCCCTTCTCCGCCCTGTGAGTGCGTGACGTGTATTAACAATGACAAAACATATTTCTTTTATCGACCAAACATTTTTATTTATTAATTTTCTTTAATTATAAATTCATTCCATATGCCGAGCGTACCGTGACTGTCACATTGGTGTTGAGTGCATATACCTAAAGTCAACAAATCAGATTTCAAACGCGCATTCATAACACTCCCCTCTCGGAGTTTTTTTTTTATCAAGAAAACTTTAGTCCTTTCACAACTTGAAAATATAATATTTTCTTTTTACATAGAATACGATGTACTATGTAATAAATTACGACACCCATGGGAACGAGAGGGGCATTTTACTGCCCATACATACACTCGAAATACACTCAAATCTCTCGTTCCCATGGGTGTCGTAAGAGGCGACTAAGGGATATCTGAGCGACCATCTGCTCATCTGGTGGTAGGATGTTAAACATCCGCATGGCTTGTTACCACCGTACGCATGGTGAAAAACTCGTGAAGTGGCTTGCAGCCGCGTTTCGAGGTCAGCCAGCGTACAGCCAGTGCCCGAGCGAGTATTGCCGCGATGGGTGTTGGTCCAATGGAGACGGCTGTTGAACCAATGCCGGTGGAAACTGTATTGACCTGCCGGACAGGGAGACCCGAAGAAACGGCTGTTCCGTTGGCCGCCCGTGGCATAGTACAGGGGAAACACACTATATATTTTTCTTTTTAGAAATCACTTGGGGAAACACGCCTCCACACTTTGCCCATCCCTATCGTGGCAATACGTCGCTCGCTTCACGTCTCTTTTCCATTTTTTTCCCAAATGGTAGCGCAACAAAACAGAAATAACGGCCGTACAGCGGTGCACACCCCCACCATACCCTCGCTGTTTCGAGGTCGAGTTCTCTAACATCCGTGGACTCCACGCTAACCTCAACGCTGTCCTTAATTATCCCGGCTACACGCTTGAATAATCCTTCAAAGCGAAAGCCGGAGTATGCTTGTTCGTCAGGACGGATGTTTGCTGTCACCGACTGCGCTGCTTGGAGGACCCCTCCTTCTCCATGTTGGTGGTACGTGTGGACCTGGTTCGTCAGAGTCGAGTCTACGTGTGCCTCTACAGATCCCATAATGGTGACTTGGAGACAAGCCGATTATTTGACCATCTTAGTCGGGTGGCAGATGCTGCGCAAGAGCTGTTTCCTAACGCGGAATTGGTGTTTTTGGGGGATTTTAATGCTCACCACGAATCATGGTTGAAATCCCTCAATACTGACCATGCCGGAAGAACTGCTCATGCTTTTGCTCTCACAAACGACTTGACCCAACTGGTTGATCAGCCCACCAGGATCCCAGACATTGATGGGCAAGCGCCTTCTCTACTGGATCTTCTGCTGACTTCTCACCCGGTGGAATATCAGGTTGTGGTTCAAGCTCCACTTGGTTCTTCGGATCACGGCCTTATATCTACCAAAGTGCCACAGGCCAAGCTGCCGCCATCAGCGGTATGCAAACGTCACGTTTGCATACCGCTACGGCTTACGGCAGATTGGATACCGTATGCGATTACTATGCCCTCAGACAGTCAGTCCCTTGGAAGGAACGTTGCTTCAGTGGGAATGACCCGACAGCTAGTGCCGCTGTTGTTGCTGATGAGATCATATTAGGAATGGAATACTACATTTCTAGCTCAGATCTCATCAGTAGGGGTACGAGTAATCGTTGGTTCACTCGTGAATGTGCCGACGCTATATCATCGAAGCAGGCGGCATATCGCGCGTGGATCAACGGCTGCGTTAGCGGGGCATCTAACATTGACTCACCTTCGCTGCCACCGCTCAGAAATCCGGACGGATCGCTAGCTCACAGTCCGCAGGAGAAAGCCGACCTCATGGCTAAACTCTTTGCCGACAACTCTGTGATCGATGATTGTAGTGCGCAGCCACCAACAATACCTTCATTTGGCCACACGATGCCTGACATCAAAATCAGGCAACGTAATGTGCGTGCGGATTTGCAATCACTTGATATACGGAAAGTTAGCGGTCCCGATGGAATACCAGCCATTGTGCTGAAGAAGTGCGCGACGGAGCTGTCTCCTGTGTTAACGCGCGTGTTCCAACTTTCTCTCTCTTCGGGATGTGTGTCGGAGGCTTGGAGAAGAGCTAATGTGCAAGCGGTTCCCAAAAAAGGGGATCGGTCTGACCCGGCAAATTATCGACCAATAGCTATCACCTCAGTACTTTGTAAGGTGATGGAACGGATTCTAAACAACCAACTGATCCATTACCTGGAAGATCACTGTCTAATTAATGATCGTCAGTACGGGTTTCGACCAAAACGGTCCACAGGTGATCTTCTAGCGTACGTAACACACCCTGGGGTGAAGCTATCGACAAGCATGGAGAATCGTTGGCTGTCAGCCTCGACAGGGTCTGGCACAGAAGTCTTCTCTCCAAGCTGCCGGCATATGGTCTGCCTGCTCAGATATGCACCTGGATTGCCAGCTTCCTACACAAGCGTAACCTTCGTGTTTTAGTTGAGTGGTTGCGCTTTACAATTCTATGTAGTGAATGCTGGGGTCCCCCAGGGATCTGTGCTATCTCCCACACTCTTTCTTTTGCATATCAATGATATGCTGTTTCTTGAGAACATACATTGCTATGCAGACGATAGTACAGTGCATGATGGATAAAACAAATTCAAATAACAAGTAAGAGATTATATAAAACTGAAATCGAATTATTTAAAATTATACTTTTATATACTATCAGACGGTTCAATTCAGACTAGACGGTTAAGATACAAACATTACGCATGACTTGGAATCCACTGGGCTATATCTGCAATAACAATTTATTTAATATATATATATATTAAATACAAGTGTATTATCAGGCTAAGCATACATTATGTAAGGTAAATTATATGTGTAAATAATGAATTTAATAAAACGCAGTTTTTTTTTCTACAAAATAATCGTATAAATAGTAAACAAAATGTATAGTGTATTGTAAAATCACGTACGTAGCATTTATTCGTGAGCTTATCAAATATGTCCAGTTCGTTGCTTTATCCCATTCAATAACTTTTCGACATTCCAAACTTTAAAATGAGCGAGCTGTGACTGTAAAACTGCTTTGTATTTCTGTTTCAGTTATATATTTTGTTTTATTATATTTCTATTGTGAATAGTCTTTCATTTAATGAGGAACTCACATTTTCTAAATGAAACAGTAATTTTTTTATAGTAGTATAGGTAGGCAGACGAGCATATGGGCCACCTGATGGTAAGTGGTCACCAATGCCTATTGGAGATGTTTTGTCTATATACAAAACAACATGGACCACTTCAAAGTCTAGGGGTATAATATTATTATAAATATTAAATTTATTAGTAATACATCATACATGAACAGTGTAATAATTAGTTACTTAAAAAAATACATATATTTTTTTTATTGAATAGGTAGGCGGACGAGCATATCTGCCACCTGATGATAAGTGGTCATAAACGCCAATTGGCATTAGCATTGTAAGAAATTTAAACCATCGCTTACATCGCCAATGCGCATCCAACCTTGGGGACTAAGACATTTATGTCCCTTGGCTAATTACACTAGCTCACACACCCTTCAAACCGGAACACAACAATACCAAATGTTGTTTTGCGGTAGAATATCTGATGAGTGGGTGGTATCTACCCGGGTGAGCTTGCACAAAACAATAACCTATTAACAATATAATGCACTAAACAGAGTCATACACAACAATGCCAAAAAAACCGCCGCAAATACTTTGAATATTTTAATTTGTTAAAAGCGTAAACTATTAATAATTATCATTTGTAATTTATATAACATTCAAGTGTATAACACATAAGTAAGTATAAACAAAAAAAGCTTTCTACACTGTTTATATAATAATAGGTTAAACAAGTGAAATATTTTATACGCTCTTCGTTTGCTAGCTTAATTAAAACAAATAACAAGCGTATATACTCCCAACCAATTTTGGCTACGGCGGTAGTTCTCGAGGTAGGCTTACCAAATAACAGTTAACGGAAGGTCTTATTATAGAACGCAAGTGTGTATTCTTTCTTTATTCTTTCCCTCACTCTGATAATCCCATAAGATAGCATTTCGACACGACCGGAGAGATTTCAGCCGCGAGACTAGCCTTATTTGCTTTCCCAAACACCACTAACCTGACTCAGAGGTGCTACTAAGAATTTCCAAAGCGAAAAACTCGACAGCTTTTTATTGGCCCGACCCAGGTTTCCAACTCAACAGCTGGTTTGTTCGTTATTTGATAGGACAGTCAAAATCACAAATATATCTACAACATTAAAACATAACAAACAAAAACATCGTAAAGGTAAAATTACATTTTGAAATATTATTTGTCATTATTTATATTCGTTCGGAATTCGATACATCGTTCTTGTTTTCGTGGAGATAATTTATTCAATGAACCGTCATCTATCCCGTCCGTCACAGAGTAAATAAATCCATTTCACAGATTGTTTGTTGACATTTAATAAAAATAATAGATCAATGATACTTTTGTAACCTTACATTTTACATTAAGACAGCTATCGTTATGTAACCCGAATTTCACGGACACAAAGAGCTGATCAGACTTGAAGTATCTTATATGGAAAAGTTCCGCACACTTTTTCCGTTTCAATTTAATATCACACAAATTCATTTTTTACAATTATAGTCGTACCGAGCTCCATTCCACCATTTCCTAAAATCTTTCCATACACTTGTTTCAGATAGCTTCGCGTCATCGTTCATCATCTCACACAGCTTGCAGATATCATCGTTATCAGAAGTTTCTCTGTACACGTAATGATTCCTCCATCTGAAGTAATCGTAGTACATCGATTGGTTTCCAATTATTTCGCTCATTCGCCGAGCCAGCTCCTTCGGTCCAAGGTCTCTGCCATCTAGATAGCTGCCCGGAGGTAGAAATCTGGAAAGAATAAATAACCATAATTATATGTGAAGTACATATTATATAATATAAAATAAACAAGCTGTTTCTACAAAGGTATGTACTTATAATAAAGAAAAAGTTTAATGATCGAAATATAAGATTATGAAAAAGTTGAAGCCAAAAAACGGCGGTAATATTTTTTTAATGCGAATTTATTTTATGCTAATTTTTTGCTAACTTTGTGCTTAATATCATAATAAATAGTGGTTCCTAAATGTCATGACATTTTGGAATGAAAAAATTTCGATGAAAAAAGAGATCGGTTACTTCGATATTTATTTATCAATGTGCGAGTGGAGCTCCTTGTATGCTCAGATTATATTCATTCTGTCTCAGCTTATTATCATTTATTATCATAATAAGATAGAAGTCTACTATATCGCAGACAAAATATATGAACATAAAGCTTAATACAAAAATAGTGCGTTATTATGTTTGTTTCAATATTTAAACATAAAATAATGTGTCTCTTTTGGCACTCATGTAAAAGATCTCGGTGCACATTGATGATGCAAAAAAATGTACATAATGCATTTGCTCTAAATCCTAGAGAATTATTCCCTATTAAGATAATATTATTGGTACAGGCTCTCGTATTTCCAAGAAATAATTACGCTGATCAATGTTATCCTGACTTCACGGAAATTTATTTAAATAAGCTAGATTACATTTTGTTCAATTTTTAACATTTCTCTATAGCGCGCTAACATTAAATGGTTTTGCTATTCGAGAACGTAGATATTTCCGATTATTAACGTCTCTTATTTCTATTCTCTTTGACTTTTTAAAGCAAAACTCAGGCTACGTTTAAACAATTCACTTTCACTTGGAATTCCTATCTTAGTTCTGCTTATTTCTCTAATCAAATCAAACCAAATAAATCTGGCTGGCTTATAAGGGCACTTTTGAATCATCGTGTAACAAAATTAAATTTAAAGCAATCAACGGTTCGGAATGCAAATTGTAATAAGAAGAACCGGCAAGAAAGTCAGTATTAACTCTTTTTTTTATCCTTTTAATTATAGTATATAATATATAAATATCCTTATAGAGTCTGTTTTGATAAATACAGATATTAAATATTATATTTATATAACGCTTATAGATAATTTATTCGTGTATTGTTTTTATTGTTTTAGTACCGCTTTCAATCTCCTCAATAGTTCACCTCTCGTTTCAATTAAACTATTTCGTCAGTCAACAGCTTTTTTTAAATAAAATAAATAAATAATAGTGTTTTATGAATAAAACCATATCGCTCAATTACCTGTTCAAACAAAGGCAATAAAAAACAATACATAAAACATAAATGTATTCTATCGCATAATATAATGTCTGTTGTCACTACTTTTTTATTTATAAATGTTTCTATTAATATTTTTTGTTTCATTTCTATGTACCATGATTTTGTTAAGAACATAAAAAATTACTTTTAAGTAACTCAAATGCCTTATAAAAAACTATAATTTTAATCAACTCAAGAGTAAATTAAAATACTATACTAAAATAAGCTCTAAGCCTTCATATCAAGAAGTGAGACAGTTGCCTAGGTGTGGGACGTTTATAAGCTGTTAAATTTCAAGTTGATATTTTTCAAATTGGATTAATTTGCAAAATCACCGTAATCATTATAATTATTTTTTTTATGTAATAGTCCTCTCTAATAATCTAATACCCAATATAATCTATAATAGTCTCTAAACAAAACGTCTAATGTCGCATAGTAATTACAACGAGGACGAAAGAACCTTCCAACTATCAAAGAGACCATTCAACAGAACGTCAAATTAACGTAATCAACAATGTAAGGATTGTATAATAAATGTTTTTTGCAGCCATTGTTTATGGACGATGGTGACCATGTACCATTAGGTGGCTCACTTCTTCGCAATTACTCATAAGTACTAAGTTTTAAGCTGATAAAGTAAAGTCTTATAAGAAGTGTTGCTTGCAAATGTATTTTTCTTTCATGGCAGTAGGAGAAAAGAATACTTTTTTTTCAATGCAAAGTGCAAAAGAATGCTAAAAAGCCGAATGAAGTAAATGGAATTTTGAAGAAAAATTTAAAATGACACACAAGAAAAATGGCTTTGGTTGCGCGACGTTATGCCCGTACGAAGTCTGGTTAAAAAGTAAATAAAAGAAATCGTCTTCACTGCTGTATGGTCTCGTATTGTATATTTAATACATTTGGACATATTAAATAAATATTTAATAGATAATAATAATAAAGTCCTTCTGACCGATTTCGGCCATGGCGACCAATCTCAAGAGCCAAAAACGCAAGAGATATTATGTGCTCAAGTGTGTGCGCAAACACAGGTGCACTCTCTATTCCCTAACACTCATAATCCGATGGGATGGGCAATCTGACATGACCGGAAAGAGTATAGGCGCAGGACCAACGGCTTTACGTGCTTTCCGAGGCACGGGAGTGTACATACTTCCAATTTCCAGACTCCGAGCTGCTACTGAGAATTTTCTGACAGAAAAACCCAATACCCTTTTATACTGGCCCGACCTGGGAATTGAACTCAGGACCTCCGGATTTGCGACTTTCCATCAAGCTACTAGACGACAACGAGGCAGTCATTATTATTATTTACTAGATACATATATTTATATATTAATATATTTATTCTTTGATGTTTTTGGAAAGATGTGTAGAATTATAAAAGCTTACGCAGTATATGTACAAATGAATTTCCATTTTAATATTCTGTATTTTCTTTCGAAAGGTTTTAAGAGTAAGTAACAAAGTGAAATCGGGCAATACTCTTAACAATTCTTTTGAATAAAGAGGATTAAAAATTAACGTACGTTGAACGTATTGAATAATTTTGTGGAGAAATAAACGCACAGTTAAATTGAAAACAGCCAAGCCACAAAGGTAATTATTTCACATTTATATTAAATAAATCCAATAATAAACAACGATGAAATTGGGAATTTACTAGTATGTATTTTGTTGTGAACATTTATTAAATTACGCATTTTATTCTGAAATGATAAATTTATTGTTTTTTTAATTCGTTTGTGCAAAAGTGAAGACTAAATGGACCCGATGTTGACGTTCACCTATAATATTGGCAAGGGAAGAGTGAACCGCCTTTTACGCCGGCAAAGCGTCCCCAATTTTCTAGACATTTACCGTCAAAATTAGTGTTGAAATATTGATTTTACGACCCTTGAAACTTCTAAAGCGTATTTTTTTAATAGAGTTGTTGGATATACATTCGACGCATGCATGCTCCTTCACCATGTTTTCCTTCATCTTGACACGTTACCTTGGTGCTTGCTCGGCCTTGAACCCGCCATCTTCGGCAAAGTAAAAATTAATGTGCTTTATAAGCTTAAATATAAACAGGCAAATTATGTAAAATGTTTAGTTTTGGACATTTCATAGTGAACTAGTTACAGTAACTTTCTATTTGTACGGAAAAATCGTCGTCAAACGCCTTAAATTTTTTTTTGCAGCAACCGTTTCGAAGATATGGAATACGAATTTTTAAATGCATAAGCAAAAAATTGGACGGACTGACCAACTACAAAAGAAAATAGACTCTTCTACATTTCTATTCATCGAATTGATTTGATTAATTTCAAGATTTCAATTTTACCAATCTATTTCAGACTGAATGTATTTGGGTAACGAATGAATAACTGAATTTGGTGAACACGACAAATTCCGATATTATCAGAGAGTATAGTTAACTACGTCATATTTTATGTCGTATAAACTCTAGTAACTAGCACTAGTGCTAGTTATAAAAAGCATAGTAAAGGAAAATCCATCCCGAATTTTGCTTTAATATGCGACGTGACATCTCAGTTTTGACGACAAGACAAACTTGACGTGACATTATGACGTCTAAAGTATAACTTAGGAAGCTGATAGCAAAAACATATTTTTATTCAATTATTTATCGTGTCAATATGATTGTTAAAATTGTACTTAACGATTCTAATTATAGTTATAATTTACATTTTACTATTCCATAAATATGTAAAATGAGTATAAATTATCCGATATTTAAATTATGATTCAGATTATAATATATTTTAAAGATTTATTATTAGATTAGATTACTATATTAGATTATTAAATAAATTAAAGTTTTTCATTTCATTTTAAATTTAGTTTGAATAATCAGGTATAAACGTTTAATATATATAATAAGTTTTATATATTACATAAAATATACTGGCAAGTAGCACGCACACACACAACGCATATTAAATAATACTTTTAAATAAAGAATTTTCAAAAAAAATAAAAAAGTTACTTTGTGCTATATAAAATATCTTTATAAAAGTCAATCAATACAAGGCTTTGTAATAGAGCTGCGTATTCACGCTCATATAACACATAGACACGTGTATCATCAAGGAAAATTGCTTGTAATCCAGGAAAACAGTTCTAAGTTTGCAAGAGCTTTAAGTCTTTCTAATTCATCACGTATCTCGGCGATTAAGGAAACTATAACTATGAGATAAAAAGCACGATATTTAATTCTGTCATGGGTCAATAAGCTCCAGGATTCTTTTTATAGGAAGAAATGTCATTTTTTTAATGTCTTAGGAAAGCAGACCGGTATATAAGCTACCTGATAGTAAGTGACTACCATCGCATGTAGAAGTTTCCTAAGAAATATTATCCATTCCTTTGATCGATATGCGCCCTCACCCTTGGGAACTAAGAAGTTATGTTTCTTGTGCCTAAACTTACACACCCTTGAAACCGGAACACAGCAATACTGGTGGTAGAGCTTTGTGCAAGCTCGTTTGGGTTGGTACCACCCACTCATCATATTCTACTTCTAAGCAACAATTCTTATTATTGATGCGTTCTGGTTTGAAGGATGAGTGAGCCAGTATAAATAAAGGCACAAGGGCCAAAATATATTCGATCCCAAGGTTGGTGGTGGTTGGTGGCGCATTAGCGATCTAAGGAATGGTTAATAAAATAAATAAAGACATACAACATTCGTATGATGGTCATCACAACCATGATGTTGCATATTTTTTTTTAGTTTAAACGCTTCTTTTTTAAAAGTAAAATAAGATGGTCAAAGTTATTGCATCAACGTTAGTTTCCGTTTTAAAAGTTAAACTAAAGAATGTTTTAATTAAAAAGTTTTTATCAGAGAAGCAGAAAACATTTTAGTGTACAACAGTTTTTTAAATTACAAACAAAATTGTTTTAATATTCTTATCTTGTATCTTGTAAATAGGTATTTTTATTAATATTTATGTAGTTCACTAATTTCAATGTAGTAAATTTTTTATACTAATTAGACTTCGAAAAGCAGCATCGGTCATCGTTCTGAGGGAATACTAAGGGTCTGTCTGTCCCTCCCGTCATGTGCTCGTCAAGTATTCAATCTTGATGAATTATAAAAAGATTTTTTTTATTAAAATACATATTCGATTATATTCCAAGATATATTAGAAATACTATAGAGGTAAGCTTCAAATATTCATCCAATGTGTTTACAATATTACGCTTGATGGTAAGGCTTCGTTGTACCTACCCAGGTATCACCCACTCTTCAAATGTTCTACCGCTAAATAGCAATACTTAATATTGTTGTGTTATATAAATATAAATGTAATCAGTGATATTCATCTCCAAACCTTCAAGGCACATACGACCCATTATTAAAACCCCTATTATCTTTATCATAATACATACATATACAATAATATGACTTATATAATTCGATATGTTAAAACTATATTCATGCAAATTATGAATACGGTTAAGAATATCGGAAAATAATACGGTGTATGTTACTTTTCAACTGCCCTAACGTTTTAATACGTATATTGTGAATGTACAATATCTAATGTCACAATGTCTAAATGAATAATATGAATAAATAAATAATGTTAAGGTTGCATGAAAATTAAGTACTTTACCAGGTGATAGACTTTGTGCAAACCCTTGGTCTAGGTAGGTACTACTCACTCATCAGACATTCTACTGCTAAACAGCAATACTAAGTATTGTGTTCTGGTTTGAAGGGTGAGGGAGCCAGTATAACTATAGGAACAAGGGACATAACATCTTAGTTCCCAAGGTTGGTGGTGCATAGGCGATGTAAATAACGGTTAATATTTCTTAAAATGCCAATGTCTGTGGTCTGTGGTGACTTACCATCAGGTGGCCCATTCGCCAGTCCGCCAATAAATTTTATAAAAAAAACGATGTCAGCTTAGTATTTATAAAATTGCTGAGTACGAAGTTAGTAAAATAAGATTAATTTGTCCCGGAATATTTAAGCCATTGACATGTCATTGGTGAAACATGTTTCACGGAAGTATTTTGCCAACCGACCTATTAGTTCATTCTATGCGAATTCATCGTTCATCTCGTGCCGCGTATTATTTCAAGAATTTATTCAAATGGTTACTAAAATTAGAAATAATGCATTAACATATAAACATTTCGTTCCCCATTTAATCTCCTTTTGAGATGAAATTTGAAAAATATTTTCTTATTGCTCACCTACGTTCCATAAGAAATTACTGTAGAAAATTTCACCCTTTCAGACCAAGAGCCGTCACATGTATAGTCGGACATTTTAAAATATTATTAAGTAAATCTCGTAATTTATTTAAACAATCCTAATAATTCTAAAACTACTGGTTTTAATAGAAAAGTGTCATATGTAATATTTATCTAAATACGTATTAATAAATATTTTCGCTATTTTTATCCTTAAATTTAGAACATAAAAATGTGAAGGTTAGCGTGAATTATAATAGAAAAAGAAAGACTGTTGTATAAGTCACTAACTTATCTGTAGATATTTTGTAGATCTACAAAATATGATGCAGTTTTATTGTATCAGTTATAGTTTTCATAGCGTTCGCTTCAAAAGAGCCTAGATTGACAACATCATCATCATCAACCCTACGTCGTCCACAACTGGACATAGACCTCTCCAATGGCACGCCATTGAGCTCGATCCTCAGCTCTCAATTTTCATCCGCTGCCAGCCACTTTGCGAATATCGTCAATATAATATATATATATATTGACTATATTATATTGAATATCCACCTAGCCGGAGGGCGTCCTTACGCTACGTGTGCCAAGGCGGTTCTGCGACATATGTTTTTTTTATTATATATGTGTGACAACATATTAACATATTATATAGCCTAATGTTAATGTTTAACCTAATATAATATGAATCATTCTATATTAGTTTCGTTCCATATCAATCGGATTAGGAGTTTGAAAAAAACAAACAACTTACTTACCTTTATAATATTAGTATGACGTATGACGCTACATACAAAATTTGATAGTATGATTAGCGCTCTTTCTTTTGTAAATCTAACTAGATTATCGGCGTTATTTATAACATCTGTAGTAACATGTATCGACTCAAAGGAGGTTACAAAACGTTGTAGTGATTCAGTTATTCCACAATCTATTTAATTTTAATTGCAATGCGCAAGCCGCTTGGAATAACTAACGGTTATCATTTTGAAGTGTTTCAATACTAAGTGCTGAGGGTACTTATCATACAATTTATCAGGTTAGTTATACATAAAACATGACTTATTTTAAATGTGATTTAAAGTTAAAATAATGTAATAATGTTACGTAAGTAAATTGTGATAATACAAAAAATAGTTCTAAAATTAACTGAAACTGAAAATAAAGGCAATTTTTCTAATATGATATTTATATGATACTTAGATATAGAAGCCGAGATGGCCTAGTGGTAAGAACGCGTGAATCTTAACCGATGATCGTGGCTTCAAACCCGGGCAAGCACCACTGAATTTTCATGTGCTTAATTTGTGTTTATAATTCTCGTGCTTAACGGTGAAGGAAAACATCGTGAGGAAACCTGCATGTGTCTAATTTCATTGAAATTCTGCCACATGTGTATTCTACCAACCCGCATTGGAGCAGCGTGGTGGAATAAGCTCCAAACCTTCTCCTCAAACAGAGGAGAGGAGGCCTTAGCCCAGCAGTGGGACATTAACAGGCTGTTACTATACTATATACTATTAGATATAGGTATTGGTTTACATAAAAGTATTCATCACTTACTACAAATCTATCATTTGTTAATGAATAATTTTTTTATCAAACGGCCCAATGTCACGTCAATTCAAGATCAATGTTGTTTATTTACCTTTTCTTAGATAGGCAACAAAAAAGCAACAATAAGCTGAAATTTGCTAGTTAGTTCAGATAACTACGATATAAAAATTACTTTAAACTTTATTCTTGGTGCTTCATTTAATTCATATATTTTAGACAGCCGAAAATTGGACAAGTCAAAAATTGTTTTTCTGTATAATTGTACTTTTTTATTTCTTTATATTAACGAAGCTCCAAATTCATCAAATCAATCAAAATTTTATTTTACGTTTTTCTATTATATAGATAAATATTTTAATATTATTATATTTGTATATTTAAGTCGTAAATTTAATGTTAAACAAACCTTAACAGCAAAAGTTGAATACTGTATTGTAATAAACGTAGTGATATATAAATTAAAACTAAATTACCTATATGAGTAAAATATTAAAATCAGTAATAGTAACAAAGTAACACAGTAAAATACCTGGAATAATTGGCAGCACCGAAAACGACGGGAATTGCAGAATATTGTACGGCGGTTAAAAGTTTTTCCGTCACATAGTCCTCGGAAAAAGAATTTTCCAAAGAAAAATAAAAATAATAATCCTTTTCGATCAATTGAAAGCACAAGTTCTCGTTCGATCGAGGGCATTGGAATTGACCACATGCACCGTACACATCGACTGTCCATCCGTAAGGACTTAATTCCTTTTGAACTTCTTTAACAAAAAACTCCCTTCCACTTTTAGTAGAACAACGCGAAACGAACCACGCAGCAGCCTTCGATTTACTCGACAACTCCACTTTCAAAGCTTCGCTAATTGGCTCCATATCATTATTCCATTTCATATCGATAGCGGGACCGACCACGTTGCCTTTCAAATCGTAAATTGTTATGTATCCCCAACGAAAATCCGAATCGAGTTTGTAGGTCCATGTCCAGTTAAAAAATCCGTCGAGGTTTTCATCGCACACTGGATAATTATCCGGGGATTCCATTGCGCCGAAAATGTATTTCTGTCTCGGCGTTCGATTCTTCGGCATTTGAAACGGCCACAGATGAATCACATCCCGGCCATTGAATGCGATCGCGTCAAAATCCGAGTGATTCAAGAAGTGCGAGCTGTTGTCTGTCACGTAGCAGTTGGTAAATTTACACTTGTTCTTCACAAACGCAGAATTCCCTTCCCCCATGAAGTCGAACGGTGCCCTGGATCTCCTCGTCCATTGCAGAATGTATTTCATGTTTCTATGATTTAGGTACGACATATCCTTTTTCTCTAACCGTAAAGCATACAGCTTCGAATTGTAAGTACTTAATAACCAAATAATGTATATTAGGATAACTAGAATTATTAATTGAGTGAAGTTTTTGGATACGACTCGCCATTTTGACTGTAACATGTCTTTTTGATGTTATCTAATGTACTACTACTCGATACACCGTTGTGTCCGAACTGATAAGCCCAACTCGAAATGCTGATTGTCTATCATTATCTATCTCATTCGTCCTATACGTTATTACTCAGTCTGTTTAAAATACTTTGAGTGGACTTTAGTTGGTCATTTGAATACGATATTTTCTAACTAGATCGTACTTTACATATATAGCTAAATAATGTTTAAACGTTGATAAAAATACATATTAATCTTAATTAAGTATCAGGTAAGGTGATGTTAAAACAGGCTGTTAAACACGAATGAGAGCTCCGCCGAGCCACGAGTGGAGCAAAGCACGGGAGAGGCCGCGGATGCGTTATATCAACACGATCCCGCAGTCTCTCCGATCCGTGTTGAGGACGGCCATCGCAGTAGTTTTAGTGGGTAAGAAAAAAAAAAGAAAAGGTTGTTAAACACGAGTGCTCGTGATGTATTAGTCAAAATTAATGCCAGAATACTCATAGTTAGGTGATATTTTATCTCCAAACAGCAATAGTTACCATTGTTATGTTCCGGTTTGAAGGGTTAGTGAACGTCTCAGTCCCCGAGGTAGGTGGCGCATGAATGGAATGATTATTATTTCTTACAGCGTAAAAGTCTTTGTACGGTCGTGACCACTAATCATCAGGTCATTTATTTGCCAGTCCGCCTACTTCGTACATAACGTAAATCGCTTGATTTACTCTTTCAAATCATTGTAAAGCATCGTACCTAGAAACATAATTATATTCAAACTTAAATTATATTAGATTACTAATTAATTTTGACATTATAGTATATTATACATATATATATATATATATATATATATATATATATATATATATATATATATATATCTTATATAATAAAGTATAATATAAGTATATAAAAAGTGCATCGTAGCTACCGCGTGAAATACTTGTAACTTCTGTCTATTTGTTTTTGTAACGCAAAAACAAATAGACAGAAGGTAAAAAGGTATACGCCTGAGTATTAAATACTAGCTATCTTTTTGTCATATTCTTGAAATGTTTTTGTCGTTGTGCGTGCTGCACCGAATATTTTTTCGTTGGTATAGTTTCGTTGGTATAGTATATTATACATATATATATATATATATATATATATATATATATATATATATATATATATATATATATATATTTATCTTATATAATAAAGTATAATATAAGTATATAAAAAGTGCATCGTAGCTACCGCGTGAAATACTTGTAACTTCTGTCTATTTGTTTTTGTAACGCAAAAACAAATAGACAGAAGGTAAAAAGGTATACGCCTGAGTATTAAATACTAGCTATCTTTTTGTCATATTCTTGAAATGTTTTTGTCGTTGTGCGTGCTGCACCGAATATTTTTTCGTTGGTCCTTGTATAATTATAATATAATATCTATACTTTTTAAATCATCGGTACCCTCATTATCCGGTTGTTATAGAACTATGTATGTGAAACTTGCGTGAAGGTTTCTCGCATAGTATTATTAACGTGCAGTAGTTGGCACGCACACTAAAAAGTTTTAAGAAGTATTGCAACGTATGCGGGCGTTTAATATAGGATCGATGTGGGTACAATTCAGTCTATCGTATGTAAAAATATCGTTATTAATTTTTTTTAATAATCTAGTGATTCAGTAAGATGTCAACAAATGTACATCGGTCGACATAAGTCTGGATTTAAGATCTGCGAAACCCTTTTTTATTTTTTTCTCTTATGTCAAAACAATTATTAGATCGATCACCTTGCGGATACGATCGACGTTTCGTATAAAGGACATTAATTCAATCGAATCACGAATTACTAAAACTTCCCTAATAAAAGTATATATTCATTTATATTTCCCGTTACGAAGGGGTTTGGAAATTGAATTGATATTTTCTGATACTTAAAAGGCTTATATTGTATAATACAGTAACAGTATGCGAATTTCACACTGCTGGGCTAAGGTCTCCTTTAATTTTTTTTGGGGAGAAGGTTTGGAGCAAAAGTCAACATTTTCCCCTCTTCCCTCCCTCTGTGGTACTCCGCTGGTGATGCAAAGCAAAATCGCCATGCTGGGGATTGACGTTCGCTGCGACCTTAGTCCAAGGGATTACATCGAGGCTGTTATAAAAACAGCTTCACGGAAACTCGGAGTTCTGAACAAGGTGCGGCGCTTTTTCACGCCACAACAACTGTGCCTGCTGTACAAAACACAGGTACGGTCTTGCGTGGAATATTGCTCGCACCTTTGGGATGGCTCCGCTAAGTACCTACTTGAGGCCTTGGACCGGTTGCAGCGACGTGCCGTACGCATTATTGGCGACGTAAAGGTCACAAACACCCTTGAACCTTTACAATTGCGTCGTGAGATAGCAGCACTGAGCGCTTTCTATCGACTGTATCACGGCGAGTGCTCTGAGGAATTATTCTCTCTAATTCCTGCTTCCCCCTTCCTTCTTAAGTCCACGCGAGCTGGTTCTCGATGTCACCGCCTAACTGTGACATCAATTCCATCGCGAACAAAGAAATTTGGCAACTCCTTTCTTTGTCGCACTTCCAAAAAAATGGAATTCCTTACCAGCTCACGTGTTCCCCTCCTCTTACAACCCGGGTTCCTTCAAACGAGGCGTGAAGAGGCATCTTGCGGGCCGGCAAGGCGAAGGCGGCTAGTGCAGAACGTTTTTCCCGTCTGTACTGGCCGTCGTCGCGTTTGGACTCTACTACCACTTACCATCAGGTGGAGTAGAGTCATTTGCCCTCCCGGCGATATAAAAAAAAAAAAAAACCACTCTCCTCCAATCCGGGTTGGTGGAATACACTTCTCGCGATGTTTTTTTTTCACCGCTTAGAGATGATATATAAACACAAATATATATAAATTATTGTATAATATTGAAAGTATTTTCCTTGTGATATCATTTTGTATTGGTAGCTGTTATTTTATTACTTCCGTAATTCGTTATTTGATTGAATTAATGTCCTTATACGAAACGTGATTTTGAGGAAAATACATTAGGTAGACCTTATGAGGATTTTTGAAACAATAAAATTATAGATTTCTATTATTACAGAATTTTCTAGTCACGTAGTTACTGTGTGTCATGTTACATACATGACACACACACGCACGTACTGTTATTTTGAATTAAATTTGCAAAGTAAAAAGTTTTGTGTTTGCTTTTTTCGGATTAACACAAAACTGCCAACAATCTTACTATATGTCTTATGTTATAGGTAGGTAGATAAGCGAATGGGCCACCTGATGGTAGCCCAGTGTCCATCGTCATAGCCTTTTGCGACCCATTCTATAAGTCGCCAATGTGCCAACAACCTTTGGTATTAAGATGTGATGTCCCTTGTGCCTGTAGTTACATTTGCCCTTCAACTAGAACGCAACAATACTCAGTATTGCTGTTTAGCAGTAGAATGTCTGATGAGTGAGTGGTACCTACCCAGACGGGTTTGCACAGTCTACCACCTGTAAATGTAGTTAATTTTAACATTAACATTATTCATATAGAAGTACATTTACAATATACATATTAAAACTATACGGCAAAGTTGAAAAGTAACATACACCGAATTATTTTCCGATATTTATAATCGTGTTCATAATTTGCATAATTTAATTTGCATAGTTTTAACATTTCGAATTATATAAGCCCAGTCATATTAGATGATAAAGATAATAGGGGTTTTAATAATGGGTCGTAGGCGTCTTGAAGGTTTGGAGATGAATATCACAGATAATAAATCTTCTATCTTCTATATATTATAAACGCGAAAGTTTGTATGGATGTTTGTTACTCTTTCACGCAAAACCATTGAATATATTTTAATGAAACTTTACAATTACAATAATATAGCTCATACACCAGAATAACACAAGGCTATAGTTTATACAGCTATTGATGAAATTGGCCAAAATATAACACTAAGTATCACGTAAGTCGGAAAAAAATCTCCTATCTGCGAGCCATTCTGGCGTGCGTTACAAAAATCGTAAGAGTTATAATGTATGGTGGAAATGTGTCTCTTAAATAGTTCTACACAAAAGTCCGCCACAGTATATATCTATCTTTTATGTGTAAGCCATTATAACTAAAATAGAATTAATGATTCGAAAATACAATAAAATTTTATATTTATTTCCAAAATTCATATTTTGTATTAACAGATTGATTCTTATCGAAACAAATACTTTTATCATTGCTGATATTTAAAGTAGATAAACTTTGTCTTTTACACTATGTCATTTGGACAAATATTTTAAAAGTTACGACGTAGACAATGTGAGCGCGGGCCGCGCGGTGCTATGCATGAGGGCAGACGTCGTTAATGGCTGTCTGTTTTGCGATGTAATCGGTAGGTATTGGAAGGTTTTTTTGTGGTTAGTTACACTTATAACAACTTATTTAGTTTTTATTTAAATTACATAGATAGGCATTTGATTTTTTGTTTTGTTTATAATAAAAGCTAATTACAATAAGACTGCGAAACCGTTACTTAGTAAGTTTACTTAAATTTTTTTTTCAGCCTTTTGCCGTCCACTGCTGGACGAAAGCCTCCCCCATAGTACGCCAACCATCTCGATCTTGGGCAGTCCGCATCCATCGAACCTGCCACCTTTTTTAAATCGTCGGCCCATCTTGTCACAGGGCGTCCTACACTACGTTTGCCTAAGCGTGGTCTTAAAATATTATATTGTTAAATTAAATTATTACTACCTATACACAAAATAAATTTGTAACTGATCGCTGTCTGTACATTGAAGATATATGGGTAAAACGGTTACCGGGGGCCGTTATCAACGCAATATAATCCAAAACATCTGTCGTCTGTTTATTTGTTTGTCTATGCGTTTGTGCTAGCTAATGTTAGAAAAGGTTTAACGGATTTGAGTGCGATTTTCACCACTATTATGGCTAACATCCTTTAAATTTAGTGTTTGTTTTATTTCAATCAGTTCATAAATAATAGAGTTATGTCAATTAAAAGAATCACGTTGAATATATATTCGATAAAATTGCTATAAAATAACTGTCCAGTTGATTTGGTTAAAACTTTTGCTACCTATAAACCCTAACATAATAATAATAATGATATAATAATAATAATAATAATGTAATGATAGTCTGTAAAATGATAATGATTGAAAGTTTATAGGAACAAAACAAAGTTAACAAATGGACAGATTTAGTACTTCCAATGTAAGTTGAACTCAAATCTATACGATCAATCATATTAAATAGGGTTCAGCTTATATGGTTGTACGTCGGTTAACTCGCCCATGCATAGATATATGTCTATTTTTTAAGATTGATTATAACTCTTTGTATGGTAATCAACTTTGTTCTAAGATAATGCATTATTTGCAAAATTCGTTTTTATAAAATATTAATTCTTATGAAAGATATCGAGATTAGACCGAAAATAGACATAGACAGTTTTTATTACTTTTTATAGTTTTGAAATATCAACGGGTAGTTGAGTAGGTTATTTGAAAGTACTCATACATACATACCTACGTATTTATTTTCTTGAATAAATACTAATATCCTACGAATATAAAACTAAAAATGTTGTATATACTGAAATATTATGTCTGCTCTTAGGGATTTTTTAAGTTATACGGACGTGAAACCGAGGGCACAGCTAGTTTTTTCTGAAATATAATGTATTGGGTAATAATTAGTTTTAACGTTACTGTTTAGTTAAACTGATTTCTCTCTTTCTGTCATTATTGATTTGACATTCGAAAGAAAAAGACACGATATTGTTTTTTTAATTACCCCCTAAACAATCTTTATAAATAAGGCCGTAAATTGTTATAGAATAGTTTTTTTTTTAGTTTTACTTGGCACCGATTTCATAATCTTGTAGAAAATATTTTGTTTTTTCTTCAGTAATTCGTTTTTTAGTCAACATTACATTAAATTTACTTTTTATGGCGGTATTCTGTTTTTATTTTGTATTTTACACTTATATACAAATATGGTTAAAATAAGTCAGTCAGCTTCTCAAAAGCAGACACGACGGTTAGATAAAACGAATAATGGCAAATTAAAAAAGGTCAAGAAAATTACGAATTAGAAAAGTCGACAGGAGCGTAAAAATACATTGTCTGTGATGGAAGTTTGTGTGTCATACGGAATGAAAATCAAGAAGAGCGATCCATCGCTATCTACTATACGTAATTAATCTGATGAACACCTGCTCGTCGACTTTGTTTAATACCTAAGCGATTAGCTACCGCAACATAAGAAGAACGTGTTCAACAGTTTAATCAAATTTCATTGATCTAAGACAAGCAGCGTATTATCGTCTTGATAAAGCTGTAATAGACCTTGAACATAAAAAAATCGCTAAAAGCCAGGTTTAACTAATTCTAAGACGTGTGTGACCTAGGAAGGAATAGCAATGTCCGAAATTTTGCCATGAAATGATAAAAAGGTCTCACCGGTGCCTAATTAAATGTACCTTATTATCACCGGTATCTTGTATATAAATTATTTCTATTAATATTTAATATCTATATAAATCATACATCTTTCAGGACTCTTTTTTCTTTACATACAAATCGTAGTAATTTTTTTTTTTGAGTAATTGGCTTCGAAAAAACAGAACCAATAGTCAGCGTATAAGAAGCTATACCAAATTTCATCAAAATTCGTTCTGTAGTTTTTCCGACAAAGATCTCTCATCATAAACTCACAAACTTTTGCGTTCATTACATTAGTAGAATCTGTTAATATTTCTAATAGTCATAAATATGTTTGAACTAAAACTAAAAACTTAAATAATATGAATGCGCGAATGCGCATGCTAAACTGGAATAACGTACAAACAAAAGTTACTCCTATAGTATGACACATGACGTTATATAGAAACTTTGACAATAATATTTACGCTCATGTCTTGTAAATCTAATTAGATTTATTGGCGCTATTTATGACAACTGTAGCAACTCATACCGATTCAAAGGAGGCTCCACAAAAATTTGTACTGGTTTAGCTAATCCACATTCGATTGATTTTTAATTGCAACGCGCAAGCCGCTTGGATTGGAATAGTTAACACTTTGCTATGTCACAAGACTGAGTGTTTAGGCTTCATAGCATAAGCACTTAATAATTAGGTTAGTTAGCATATTAACTTTGAGATACTATAATGTAAAGTAAACGTGTATATATATATATATGAATCGTTAAAATAATAAATTTTAAAAAGCTTTGTTTCATGGCAATTTTACAAGTTAAGTAATTAAATTATTATGTAAGATAAAAGTGTACTTTTAGTATTTTTCGTTAAAATATTAAATTATAAAAATCTTTGAATCCTGTCAAATCACAATTTAAGTAATTAAAGTATCTGGTTAATATTTATAGAGTGTCAATGTCAATGGGCAGCAGTGACCGCTTAATATCAGGTGACCCACTTGCTAGTCTGCTTACCTATTTAAAAACAACAGGAAGTGAAAATAAAGGATTGATAATTGTACGTATTTTTATGTTTACCATATATTACTGTATAAGAGTAATGAGTTATGAAGACATTAATCTCTTAGTTGTATTTTTTTTTTCCTTAACCTACCTAATCTTCACTCGAACGCGTATTCCGTGTTGTTGGTGGATCATTTCATTATTATGACTGAACTACTCTGACGTGCCCGCATGTTTGTGCTACCAAACAGCAATGTAATAAATTGTAATCCTAAAACTTAAATTGTGGTAATTATACCTTCTGTATATACTTTAATATTTTCTTTGAATATTTTATTCGAAAAATTAATATTAAACATACCTGGAATAATTAGCTGCGCCGTAAACGACAGGAATTGCAGAATGTTGTAAGGCGGTCAAAAGTTTTTCCGTCACATAGTCCTCGGAAAAAGAATTTTCCAAAGAAAAATAAAAATAATAATCCTTTTCGACCAATTCAAAACACGAGTCCTTTTTCGATCGAGGACATTGAAACTGACCACATGCACCGTACACATCGACTGTCCATCCGTATGGACTTAATTCCTTTTGAACTTCTTTAACAAAAAACTCCCTTCCACTTTTAGTAGAACAATGCGAAACGAACCACGCAGCAGCCTTCGATTTACTCGACAACTCCACTTTCAAAGCTTCGCTAATTGGCTCCATATCATTCTTCCATTTCATATCGATAGCGGGACCGACCACGTTGCCTTTCAAATCGTAAATTGTTATGTATCCCCAACGAAAATCCGAATCGAGTTTGTAGGTCCATGTCCAGTTAAAAAATCCATCGAGGTTCTCATCGCACGCTGGAAAATTATCCGGGGATTCCATTGCACCGAAAATGTATTTCTGTCTCGGCGTTCGATTCTTCGGCATTTGAAACGGCCACAGATGAATCACATCCCGGCCATTGAATGCGATCGCGTCAAAATCCGAGTGATTCAAGAAGTGCCAGCTGTTGTCTGTCACATAGCAGTTGGTGAATTTACACTTGTTCTTAACAAACGCAGAATTCCCTTCCCCCATGAAGTCGAACGGTGCGCTGAATCTCCTTGTCCATTGCAGAATGTATTTCATATTTCTATGATTCAGGTACGACATATCCTTTCTTTCTGACCGTAAAGCATACAGCTTCGAATTGTAAGTACTAAATAACCAAATAATGTAGATTAGGATGACTAGAATTATTAATCGAGTGAAGTTTTTAGATACAATATGCCATGTTGCCTGCAACATGATTTTGGTGGTATCTAATCTACTACTACTCGATACACCGCCGTGTCCGGACTGATAAGCCCTATCCGAAATACTGATAATCTGTTATTATCTATCTCACACGTCCTATACGTTATGACTCGGTTTGTTTAAAATATTCACTTGACAATGATATTTTTTAAATAGACAGCACTTAACATATATAGGTAAATAATGTTTAAACGTTGATATAAATACATGTTTATCTTAACTAAAGTATCAGGTAAGATTAAATTTGTAGGTACTAAATAAATGATGTAAAAATAGCTGTTAAACACGACTGGTCGTGATGTACTTGTCAACACTAATGTCAGAACACTCATAGCATCATGGACACGATCATTAAAGGAAAATCTTTAATGAAATTCTACATACTATTGTATGTAACAATAGTATGTTGTTTATAAAAACGATTCTTTACAATCAACGTAATGTTTCAATACATAAAACATAATATTACATATAACTCATACCTTGATTTATAGTGCTGTGTCTTGTTTAATTTCACTTTGTGCATTAAATAGGTCGTTATGTTTATATATTTTACGTTTTATACCGATACATATTTATTAATAGTCATTTACATAATCATATTTATAAAAAAATATGATTGTTTGTGATCTTATTTTATGAGTTCGTGTATTATTAGTTAATGTTGAAACTATGTACAGTAGCAGGTGTCTGGACAAAATATGCGCAATAAAGGTATAAGTGCAAAATTAATTTATTAACATACTTATTTTTTATAAATAAAAGAGTGTGTGTATAAATCCGATTCTATACGTGCCATGGAAAATGTATTTAATTAATGATAAACATTTTATATACATTTTATTTTATATTTATTTATATTCTGAGCAGTCAGGGTCACTATGTTTTTTTTAACATAAAACATAATATAATATTGTAAAATTTACGTTTCAATAAATCTAGTTTTTTTTTTATATAAACGTTACGTTATATTATACATATATATAACTTCGTGGTTAAATTTCACCTGTATGACAACTAAATGGGTATTGAGTACGAGAACGTTATATTAATATCACGGACACAGCTTTGTGGAACCTAAAGAGATAGTGGTATCCTGTAGATATTAAAATCGAAAAAATACAATACAATATAGAAATTATTATAAATTTAACTGGTGATAGGGCTTCAAGCTCGTCTAGGTAGGTACCACCTACTCATCAGATGTACTACCGCAAAACAGCTGTACTTGGTATTGTTGTGTCCGGAACACAACGGGGTTTTAGAACGGTTTGAGGGTTGAGTAAGCTAGTGTAATTATAAACATCTTAGTTCTCATGGTTGTTGGCGCATTTACGATGTAAACTCTGGTTAACATTTCTTACAATGCTAATATCTATGGGCGTTGGTGACCACTTACCATTAGGTGGCCCATATGCAGGTCAGGTAAATTTCAAATACGTGTTAATATGCCGAAATGCTTTATTTTTTATTATATGTCTTCGTAGTTTTATTGTATGTATGAAATAGTCCGTTAGAACCTGTAAGATGTTCAACAAATCACGCATCAGTGCAACTTGTCTGGATTTTAATTCGCAATTTTCGGTTAAGCTCCAACTTATTCTATCGATTGGGATGAGATGAATTATAATTACAAATTAAGCATAGAAAAATTCAGTGGTGCTTGCCCGAGTTTACCCACGATTATTGGTTAAGATTCACACGTTCTAACCACTAGGCTCTTGAAATAATAATATTGTTATGTTATAGGCAATCAAAGTAAAGACAGACGCGATGAAATTCATTTTAATGAACACTCAGATTGTAAGGATTACATAATGA
Source organism: Nymphalis io (assembly GCF_905147045.1). Classification (NCBI taxonomy): domain Eukaryota; kingdom Metazoa; phylum Arthropoda; class Insecta; order Lepidoptera; family Nymphalidae; genus Nymphalis; species Nymphalis io. The sequence continues at coordinate 11,721,698 of NC_065901.1, forward strand.
TTTAAATTTTTCTTTAACTCATTGTAAAAAAACACTCGTTCGCTTTAAAAAGAGCAATTAGAGATAAGCCACGTAGCAGACTTGTTTTTGTGTGATCATTTGAGCATTCGATATTCAGATTGTCGAGTCATCTCATAAGAGTTATTCTGATATTTTTAAATTTTAAATGTTTTTTTAGGCAAGAAAAAGGAAGTCTTGTTATTATCATATAATAATCGTTAAATGTTTTGGCTTGAGTGCCAGTGTAACTACAGGCAATATTGGTTGCGCATTAGCGATGTAAGGAACCGTTAATATTTCTTACAGCACCAATGTCTATAGACGGTGTTCTTTAATATCAGTGTTTATTTCTTCCAAATGTGTGACCGTTTGACCTGTTGAGCGTTAAACTTATTAGTATTTTAAATGCGAAAGTATGTTTATTTGTTACCCTTTACGTCTTAACTACTCAACTCATCGTGAAATTTTGCATACACATCATGAAATTTTGTCTGAGGAACAGAACAGAAGAAACTTAAACACACGTGAGCGAAGCCGCGGGTGGAAACAGTTCTTACAATTTTATTCGTTAACGTATGCAGTTTGATCATATAATAACAGCTGGCAACTATACCATGAAAACTAATTGTTTGTAAATATTTATAGAAATTAAGATTTATATATTTCGAGTACAAAAAATCATTTTATTATAATTTCTGTATTTTACTAGTAAGATAGTTTTTCTTGTTATGGACTGTAAATCAGTTGTGCAGCAATTATTATCATTAAGTAGTAGCATATTAAAAAGTCAGACCGCAATTATAATATTATTAATAATATTTACATCAGTAATGTAAAATTACGATCTTGATACTGGCTAGAAACAAAAACATGCAGACACGTTCAAAATAAACTTAATAAATCGAAATAATAGAAATAAAAACCGAAGGTATGAACAACACTTAATTTAAAGAAGATCAGATATGGCTAAGATGCTGGCTTGTCAACTTATTTTGAATACAACTTCATTTATTCATTACCGTTTTTATACATTCAATTTAATATAAAAATATATGCTATTTTCTTAGAGATTTAATATACTAAACTATTATTTGAATTAATCTATTTGACGATAACATATTGTTTTTGAAATCAGTTTGAAAATAAAACAACACCCTAGCTCGATTACTGACACTTAAAACAATAGGTCCGTGAGGTCCGTATCTTTGATGCAGAGTTGGGGCAACCCTGATATTATAAGCAAAATTGTAGCATACTTTTTACATTTAACCAATAATTTACTCAGATGAGAGTTTTCAACAACACATTCAATAAACTATTATGGACATGATGAGGAGATGATCTGATTTATGTTATTTAAGTCAAGAAAGAAGGCATAAATTGCCAACCGGTTCGTATAATATGAAACTCACTTCATTGCTCACCCGTGAAATATTGACAGCCGATTTATGGTGATATACTAGTTTTTAGATTTTGAATTTGCTCTAATACAGTAATATATAATAGGGCTACTATTGGTTATTCGATTAATATGTAAAATAATTCGAATTAGTTATCATGTGGAGTTATATATTCACTTATGTCACTTTTATATGTAATTTTTATATTTTTGTTTACTTTTTAGTACTTGCAATATATTTTCTGGTTTGTTTTTTCTGACATCCTTTTGCCTAGAAGAGAATTATATCTACCGTTGCATAATTTGTGTAAATAAATAAATAAATTAAATCATATCACTATCATCGACAATCATTTTTTAAATATTTGACGCTTTAAATATTGGCCTATAGATATTCTTGTCAGTAAAAAAGCCCACGATTTCAACTATAGGCATTATGAATGTACGCGTTATTTATCTTAACAATGGCTCATTGCGGAGTTGTATAGTAATATCTAAATAGTCTCTTAAATTTAATAAAAAATGATATATTCTATTATTAGTCATTGGTTAACAAAGAGTAGGTATTCTTATACGTAAAATCTTAGACAAAAAAATAAATACAGAATTTTTGAGGGAGCAAAATTTTATAATAATTTACCTAAACAAGTAAAAACTCTAACAAATTTTTCTATGTTTAAATCTCGACTTTATAACCATATTCTTCGTAACGATTCTCTGTTAAAATAATTAATTGAAACTTTTATCTCATCTGTTTTGCTGATCCGAACGAATTGTTATATTTATAAGTTAGATATAAGTTCTCATGTAAATGACGTTGTCGTAATGAGAATAAAGTTCTATAAACATAAGTCACGAATGATAAGTTCTAAAATAATCGTGTGCTATTGATTAGGTTGGTTATCCTAGTTTCTTTAAAAAAGTTTAATCGAAACAGCACTACCAGCTATATACGTTAGTAACTAAACAAACAAGACATTCAAACCAGATGTAAAATATTCACGTCCTTATCCTTCTATTTAAATACTTACGTTTATGTAAGTAAACCTTTTATTCCATATATATAGCCACCCGTAATAATTTGCATTCAAATGAAAATCTTGTTCTAGTTTAAATTTAGCTTGAAGTATTAAACAGTGTGTATTGCTATACAATAAAATCTCATTAACTGAAGCAAACCTCAGGTTTATAAATAAAACTCTGGTACTACTAGTACGTGGTATAATTGTATTTCTCAATCGATACGGTAGGGCTATTCTATAAGTACAAACTCGACTTCACTGATGAGGTCCCATCGCTTTCAATTTTTTTTTCTATAACAATACACGTAAAAACAGCAAACTACATAAGCGCGGCAAATTTATTAACAAATAATACTTTCTAATGTATGATTAAATTTTGATTAACATGAGTCACTGCAGCGTTGACATTACAAAAGTATTTAAAATGTCTGATTTATTAATATGTAATTTTGCAACTTTTTGAAATTGGAAGCAAACGCGATATAAGAAATTATAGTCTTATTTCCTTAGTTTGTGTAATATCGAACACATATTTCAATTATATAATTTAAAAACTTATAAAGATATAGTAATTTTAAATTTCTACATGTATTTCTTTTAGTATCAGGGATTTTATAAGCAATTAATTTTAATTTTACAAAGAAAATTGAACATTAATTCTTATACATTTTACCTTAGAGAACATAAATACTTACTGTATGAGAAATTACTAAAAACACTAAATAAATTTAAGCCAAATAGGTATAGCTTAGAGCTTTGAACTGTTTCAATTAAAGCAGCTTTCATCCGTAAGTGGTATTGCATCGTTACATCCGCTTTGGAGTTACGAAGATAAGAACCCATACCCAGACATAGTTGTTGTAATAAAAATGTATACTTAGCAGAAGTTTAAAGAGTAAGTAAAAATGTTGGAGTTACATTGCTCCTCCTTATAATTAGTGGTGCTGGCCAAGGTTCGACCACGAAATCTTCGGTAAAGACTCACGTTTGGACTGTTAATATCAGAAGTAGCTCATTATCTTGTAGGTATTTATTTTCTATGATTTGTCTACCTGTTTTTTTTTATATTTCTGTATGTAAACTTTAACATAGTTGTGAAAGTATTAAGTATATTTATATATTAAATATATTATTATGTTTCCATTTTAAAATTCAATAGAATATGATGCATGCGTATTGCTAACAGTTCAGATCAGTTACATTTCATTCGATGTAAATATAACAGAAACATTGTTTGCGATTCTTGAAAGAAATACTTTCAAAACGTGGTCGAAACTTTAAATTTTCATTTCTTTGTAAACTCCAAATCAATAGAATAATTCAAATAGCAATAAATTAATTAACTAATATTATCAAATCAAATTTTATTTTTTTTAACTTGTCATTCTTCCTGTCTTAGCTCAACCGATCAAAAGGATCATTCACACGAACGCTGGTGGAAACTAATCACAAGAAATCCAACGGTAAGTCTCACTATAACACGAACCGACACATTCCGCCCGAACAAGCATAAATGACACGAACTTTGCCTGAAAATACGGAGTATAAGTAGAAACTATGTAATATAAATTAAAATGTAATTAAGTCAATCGCTCAGGGCTGTACCACATCTCGATAGGGTCTTGTTAGATTATATTAATTAATTAATTTTATTATTGTAACATTTTCTCATTATCATGGCTTGAACAACATATTTGCCAGAGAGGAAAATTAATTTAAAAAGCAATTAGGTAATTATTATAGCCGAATATTTATTTGCTTCAAAATATATTGGGATCATTATTTTTCCCTTAAGCGTTTATTTGAAGTTGGCGACATTTTTTTTTTTTTTTAACATTACTAAAAATATAATTGGCATAACATTGTACGGTCGGTCGGCGGTTTATTTAAAAAAAAAAAAAGAATAATCGGGATGTACAACGATATACAGTAGCTTAAAAGGCAATTTTATAATTTCGAAGTTATTAAGATTTTAGTGGTTTACGATTTCTTTTTTTTTTACAATTAATATCATAATTAGACAATTAATGAGCTAACACCAATATTAACCAACAACTACCATCAATTCGCTACTATGAAACTTAAAATATTATTTATTCTGATTGTAATAACATCGACTCACTTGGCCATCTAACCAAAATCGGGACTGACATACAAATTGATATATGACATTATATTAATATGCTATTAAAGTTCATCTTTTACTGGTAGGGCTTTGTGCAAGCTCGTCTGGGTAGGTACCATCCACTCACCAGATATTCTATCGCAAAACAGCAGTACTTGATATTGTTGTGTTCCAGTTTGAAGGGTGAGTGAGCCAGTGTAATGTAGGTACCACCCACTCATCAGATACTGGTGGTAGGGCTTTGTGCAAGCTCGTCTGGGTAGGTACCATCCACTCACCAGATATTCTATCGCAAAACAGCAGTACTTGATATTGTTGTGTTCCAGTTTGAAGGGTGAGTGAGCCAGTGTAATTACAGGCACAAGGGACATAAAATCTTAGTTCCCAAGGTTGGTGGCGCATTGGCTATAAGCGATGGTTGACATTTCTTACAATGCCAATGTCTAAGGGCGTTTGGTGACCACTTACCATCAGGTGGCCCATATGATCGTCCACCTTCCTATTCTATAAAAAAAAAATCTATTAAACCAACTTTATATAGTCGCAAGAAATTGTTAAAAATATTTGTTGATTTGAAATAATTAAAAGTGACCTTATGATGAAAAGATTAATTGACTGGCTGACTGACAACCATGCACAGCCCAAGCTACTGGAAAGGATTTTAGGACATTGAACCCAATGATGTAATTGATAAAGGGATGAAAGTTTGTATGAAAATCCGTCACTTTTGAAGATAGAGCTATGGAAGCTGTATTTAGCAATTATTATGTATGACGCGATCGAAGCCGCGCGTAAAGCACTAGTCTTGTATTAAAGGTCATGTCTGTTTATTTTCGACAGAATTTAAATTCTGAACCCGCATCACATTATATTGTCGTAATTATACCGGGAAAATAAATAAACGATTCAATTTGGGCACAATATTTTTATTGACAATCGTTGTTAACATTTATTTATAAATAAATAATTTCATTATTTTGACATTGACAATACATAGATAATATCACAAAATAGTAACGTCAATATTATAAGAGGATTTTATTCGATTTTTTTATTTATTTATTTTATTTGATTCGCCCAAAAGGGGATTTTGGGATTTACTCGAGCGCGGCAGATCAATATAGTGCGGAATACCTTACACAGTTGAGTATCTAAACCTGTAACTGTTTATTAATTCTATAACGCACGAGTAAATCACCATTTAGCATCATGGGCTCCGCTACTATTATTTCACATATTATAATTTCATATTACATATAAAATTTGGATTTGTCCAACATTTACACAGTTTGGGGGTAGCTAGAAGTCATGAGAGAAGCACGGTGAGCATGATCCTAGATAATCTCACCCCTCCGATAATCTTGATTTTACTCAATAATAAAATTAAAATAACGTCTTGTACTCAAACTCGCCTTCTTCCATGTTATACAGCAGTAGATCTACTCCTGTAATACTCGTGGAGCACGCGGCATCGCTCATGTCGTGCGCAGTGGAGACGAGCGGGTGGCTGTCAAGCGGGACCACGCGCCTTATTCACGTCCAAACGCTCAGGAACCGCTGTTAGTGACGTCTCGGCGAAACGCACACCTAAACGCGGCCTTACCCGTCCATTCTGTATAAAACAATACAAATATGCTTCAGTACTTACAAAAAACTCACATAACATAAGGTTCTATCAGTTTCGATTTGTTTTTCATCTATTGGAATACGCATCAACTTTTTTTCAATTCTTTTTTTTAATTCAACTTTCGCATGTTTGTATTTTAATTGCTTGCAAGCGTATATATACACTCGATATTATATGTCAAAGGATGCTTAGGACTTAGGACTTAATCCACTGAACGAATGCGAACGGATGCTTAAGCATTCCAATGTCACCAATCGTAGTTTTTTTAATCATGATGCGCGTCCTTATTATGTCCAAAACCATTCAGCGAATAGACGCTGATAGACGTTATTAGGCCTTTAAGAACGATCTTGTTAAGGCAACCTTTATTATATGAAGACAAGCGATAAGATAATAATTATCTTAATGAAATAAAAAAGTTGGTGGCATATTGGCGATGTAAGTAATGGTTAATAATTCTAATAACGCAAATGTCTATGGGCGGTGTCCGTCTGCATCTTTTATAAATAAATCTATATTATGAGTATATATAAATAATGATAAATTTTATTATGTAATTTATATCTCAGAAAAAAAAATACTTATTATGATTGAAGTGTTTTTTTTTGCATGTTAGTTTAGCAAAATGTTCAAATAAATTTTCTATACAATAGAATTAGTACATAAGATGAGTAGCTGTGTATCTTAAAACTCTTCTAGCTATTTTGAATATCAAACACCATAAACAAGTAATTTATACAAATATCGAAGTTTTCATTTCCCGTGGCGTAGGCCTTAATTACAGTACAGTAACAGCCTGTTAATGTCCCACTGCTGGGCTAAGGCCTCCTCTCCCTTTTGAGGAGAAGGTTTTGAGCTTATTCCACCACGCTGCTCCTATGCGGGTTGGTAGAATTCACATGTGGCAGAATTTCAATGAAATTAGACACATGCAGGTTTCCTCACGATGTTTTCCTTCACCGTTAAGCACGAGATGAATTATAAACACAAATTAAGCACATGAAAATTCAGTGGTGCTTGCCCGGGTTTGAACCCACGATCATCGGTTAAGATTCACGCGTTCTTACCACTAGGCCATCTCGGCTTAATTGAATGTTTTCAATTATTTACTAAAGCAATTATTTACGTTATCTATAGATTTTAGTACAATATATGAGCTGATATTGAACACATCAAATTACTGTTTACAGTACTGTTTGAACACATCAAATTTATATTTTTTTATACACTTACCCTCATTTCGTTATTAATGATTAACACATTAATTGGCTTATGAAAGTTTTGTTGTATTTAAAATTTAACTATAATACTAATTGTTTCATTTAAAAAAGTTTTTTTACTTACCTTAACAGACTTATCGAGACATGCACCAGGTGTATTGTTGTTCCTATGTTTCACAGAACTGGAGCCTGAGTTGGCTGAAACAAAAACAGCATTTCATAATTAAACAATACTACAATCGATTGAATATATTTCAAGCATTTAAATAACATAAAATTGATTTAAAAATGTATCTTTGCATAAATTCATACTCCATTCGTAAAAGATATGAGATAGATATTTCGAATGGTGAATCCTAATTAGCTAACTAGCTAAAGTCCGTCATAATGTCAAACGCATAGCAATTTGCAGATACAAACATTTTCCTATTACTCAAGTTAAAAGTCAAAAGCAAACGAGCATACACGATCCTTTTTTTATGTTTAAAACTTGCAAAACTCTGCAGACGTTATCTTGTTTATTTATTGAATTGGGAAGAAAACGGCAAAAAAGCGGTATATGCTCCAGCGCCATCTAAAAACCAGTTGGTAAAAATACATGAAATATGTTGGTTTTCTAACGATTTTTCTTCAGCGCTAAGCACGAGATGAATAATAAGTATAAATTAAGACCATGAAGATTGAGTGGTGTTTGTCATCTTGCGTCATTTCGGCAAAGTAATTATAGGTTTATAATTAATTTAGCTTTTTCATAATTCTTCAATTAGTTGAATTAACTAAATATATTATTAATTCGTGTCATAGTTAAACCATGTTCTTGTGGTCTATTTAGGTCACGATTTACTTGGTTTCCGATCCCAAATTCCAGAGGATTTCGCAACAGAATAAAAAAATTAACCGATTTATTTTAGGCTGGACACGCGACGTGAGCCCCTAATAGGATATACAGTCTATTCCATCTGAAAAAGGAGTCAAGATCAAGAAACCATAGATTTAAATATTTTAGTACGCGATCACGATTAAACACTATAACAGTTTTTGATTAATTTATTATCTTTATTTACACTACAATACAATAGAACACTTAACTGCTTATATCCATTTTAATTCCCAAAGTTCTGATGTTAGCTTCGTTAAAATTTAATACACTATTTTATCATGAATACAAAAGTTTCTACAGCAAAGTTTTTGTCGATTAAGCTAGTAAAATCAACTTTCATCAGTGTTCAAATATCGGCACGGATATAAAGCGAAATTATTTAAAACGTATATATACCATAGGACGCAGCGCGATTCTGATAAAGTTTTAGTATATAATATTATTATATAAGTTTCACCCACTTTATATTTAGACTATTAATGAAATCAGCGAGAATGTCATGTGTTCTTTTTTATTCAAATAGATTATTTGATTATTAATATAATAACATTAAAATAAATTATTCGGTTCTTGTATTAAAATAAAGCCAACGTTTTTTTATTTTTCTGATAAATTTAAATGTTATCAACATTTAAAATCAATAATATTACGTTTTAATTAATTCATATGAAACACATATTATCATTAACCTTTAAGAGAAGCTTAGAGGATATCAGTTAACAGAATTTTTATTTTTTATACTAATATTGAATGGATTTTATCAAGATTAAGTTATAAATCTGATTTTAATATATAAGACTGAAAGGTTTGGGTTTTTGATCACTAATATCAGGATTTATCAGTTTGATTTGATATAATCTCTTTGAGACATTATTGAGAAAAAATATAAAATGTATAACAAGAAGATACGACTAACGTTAGGCTAGGATTAAACATTCACACGGTAGCATGCGCAAGCGATCCCGTGGCGCTTCTCGTTAAGACGAACAGTGTACTGCTGGTTTTTTAATGGGTATTCCAATGTTCAGGGCACACTCGGTGCCATGGATACCGGCGAGCTCCACATACTCCCCACCATTCCCGTGGAGGAGGGGCATAATGCGTTTTTTCTGCATTAAAAAAAGGACGAAACATTCATCAGTAAACAATACTATCTCATGTTTCGTTACCAACAACCTACCAACCTACAATAAAAGTCAAATCGTTTATATAAATGGAGGATGAGATTTGGATTATGAACAGATCTTTGACGGACCGCTGGACCGTACAAAATGGAGCGCTAGGAAAACACTTTATATTTACGTCAAGCTTTCAGATGCCTCATATAAATCGCCTTTGTAAATCCAAATTGTTTATTATATAGCAACTTGTATGTGGCAAAATTATTTGTTTAATTATAAATTTTTAATAGAATCTTGATAAGACATGGTAGTAGTGAGATAAGTCTATAATTATTGGGATCCGAAGAACTATAATATTTTGTATATAATAATGAAGAGCTTTCAGACAAATCTTGTAATCTAAATTGTTTGAAAATTATTTTATTATTGAACTCAAGAAACCCAACAACACGAGTAATCCAATTATTAATTCGGGTAAAATAATTAGCTCGGGTTACTCTTAGAACTTTTCTAATTTCCCTCTTTTTTACAACTCGCTTTAAGAAGGAGTATTTCGTTATTTTTATTAATAAGGAATGCTTAAAATTAATCTGTCTGTACATGGAAGATATATGAGTAAAACTATTATAAAGCCTTTATTAACGCAAAAGAACCCAGAACAATGATTGTTAGTATTTGTTTCTGTTTGTCTGTGCCTTTGTACGTGCTAATCTTAGAAACGGCTTAACTGTATTGGTTGCAGTTTTTACTAAGTAATGTGGCAAATTTTACTCAAAATTTAGTATTTATTTTATTTAAATCGGTTTATAAATAAAAAAGTTATGTACGCGTTAAAGCGCGCCGCTTGCCGCACTGTTGCCTAAAGTAATGATAGTTATTTGCAGCGAACGCACGTATTTATACGCCGGAGATACACGGCGCTCCTTGATAAGCCGCTGTCTGTATTCGTTTGTAACATATTTTGTTAGGTTGGGATAGTAGCTTATTAAAAAAACTATACATATTACGGATTTAAAAAATATATAACAATATATGTAATACACATTTATTTTGTTTTTCGATACTATATATTCAACTAGCTATTACCCGTGGCTTTGTCCGCGCGTACAGTACGTATGTAAAGGATAAATTATTGTATAGAAGTCTGTGATTTTAAAGTAAAAGCATGAAGTATTAGTCTGGTTAGAACACTACGACCAATACGAGTAGAGAATTTATGAAAAATGTTGCTTAAACGGGGAAAATTTATTCCTTTTGAAAGCTTCCGTTGCATGCGTTGCGTCAACGGTTAAAGTTACACAACAATCATGTATAACGGAATTGTTTCTTTTGAATGGTTCTAAAAAAAGTCCACGTTAGCGTATGTCTATCTTTTTTTTTAAGAATAAGAAGGCGGACTAGCATATGGGCCACCTGATGGTAAGTGGTCACCAACGCCCATAGACATTGGCATTGTAAGAAATGTTAACCATCGCTTACATCACCAATGCGCCACCAACCTTTGGGAACTAAGATTGTGCCTGTATTTACACTGGCCTTGCCCGAACAACAACAATACCAAGTACTGCTGTTTTGCGGTAGAATATCTGATGATTGGATGGTACCTACCCAGACGAGCTTGCACAAAGCTCTACCACCTGCAAACTTTTATGGTTGACTCACGATAACCTATTGGATGATTATCAAATTTGTTTTGCCAGTAGAACATTTACTTACTGTATTAATAGCGGTTACTTATTTAGTTTTATTAGTAGTTGGGTTGTATGTTAAATAGGTAGTCTCAATTGTTAGTAATTTCCAAAAAAAAAAACATGTGATTCTTGTAAAAGTTCTTATCTATAAAGTAATAAATCTAAAGCTCAAAAATCAAACAGTTGGATTGGAGCGTCCGACGCTCGCAAGATGTACGTACATATTAAGTACATTTCTCATTTCTTTTATTTTTCTCTTAAGAATTTCCAACTGTTTCTGAGCCAACATTTACGTTTCTAACAAAGAAAAACAAAAGTTCAATATTAAAAATCCTCTATGGAAGATATGAAAATGTTAATAAGTTCACTGACGCTGTATTTGATAACAAATCAAAAATCTTAGACGTACCTAACAGTTCATAGGTCTTTCCAAATGAAACTTGAGTTTTTTTATTGTAGTTTTAAATTACCATAAAGTTTTAATAATATATCGAGTAATTAATTTGAGTTCACTATTCGCTCGGAACAATATATGGATCGATATAGAAGTACATTGACATATAACCACGCTTAATAACTTAATTATAACTTGGAACACTTTATAACAACTTCATCGTGGTATTTAAACTGCCAGGACGATCCAATGTTACAGGTCTTAGAGCGTAAATAATATATATAATATGTGTAGTGAGTGTAAAATTTTAAATTTGTTTTTTCTACTTTTCTGGCAAATGTCATTTTTCTTACGTCCGATTTTACCGATATATCCGGTTATTTTACCGGATGGTCCCAACTATTTTTTCTTTCTGTAGACTTGCCTTGATAGGTACCAACTATATTTCATAAGTTATTACGCGAAACATCAATAAAATCTGTATGGATATTATGTTAAGTTTTGTTGTTTTTCTGATTCCAACAATACATACATATCGTTTTTTTTTATTTTTATAGAATAGGAAGGTGCACGAGCATATGGGCCACGCCCTTAGACATTGGCATTGTAAGAAATGTCAACCATCGCTTATAGCCAATGCGCCACCAACCTTGGGAACTAAGATGTTAATTACACTGGCTCACTCACCCTTCAAACCGGAATACAACAATATCAAGTATTGCTGTTTTGCGGTAGAATATCTGATGAGTGGGTGGTACCTACCCAGACGAGCTTGCACAAAGCCCTACCACCAGTAAATTTTTTTCGCATTTTGCGAGTTACAAGTATGTTATTAATGTAATTAAGCTGATTTATACCAAAATTACTATCTTATTTTTAATTACAAATAAGTAAAACAGACATTAACATGATAAATAATTAATAGCTTTAGATTTATTACTTATTTATTCATGATTTTGATAGTAACTTGATTGCGTTGTAATATAAATTTCTGTCGCTAACATTAATAATTAAAGCAGCTTTATAAGATATCAATATGATATTTGTAATCATTATATTTTGTAAATAAAAATTCATAAAGAGAGAATATTAAAAAGAAAGCAAAGTTATAATAGAAATAAAAGTAAAGAAGATTTAACGTTTTTTAATTGAACTTTAGAAATTATGTATATATTATTATTGCGAAAGCTTCTATGAAAATACTATTCTCCCAATTCTATGAAATAGCGAACCCTTGATTTATTTAAATAAATTAGAAAAAAAAACCATAAAAACCATCTTTGTTCAAAATTAAAGCAATATTTTTTAGAGAAATATTAATAATTTTTACTTATAATTATTAGACAAAAATCATCAAAAATAAAAGAATTCCATTTCTGAATTATAAGACGTAGTACGAGATGCGATATCAGAAATATATACCCTTATCTGTTATTTGATTTCGTGCCATAGTTTTGACAAGGCAACCTAATACTGTTGAATAGGGAATTTAATAACCTTTCGTTTCATAAAAAAATATTAAATAACCCAGGTATATTGATGACACATGTGTACCTGTTTGTACCTTGCAAATGCATAGTTGTGCTAAAGCGTAAGTAAACAACCTATATTTTTCCAATTCCTTGTGTAAAATTCTCTCGACTAATGTTAAATTTTCATCAATAACATATCGAGGAAAGTGATCAAAGTTAATATTAATTAACAGCGTTGGCCCGTGATTTAGCTAGACAACCCATTTGCGATTTATCAATGTACATATTATCTAACATATAAGATTTGTAATCAAATAACAGATGAGGGTATATATTTCTAATAAAGTACTTATCTTAGACTATTGTTTAATTCGATTGGCTCAATATACTTTTAAGGTTTTACAGCAATCAAAACCAATAACATTTATATAGAGACCTTGACTCCAATGAAATTTAAGATTTAATTATTTATATATAAAGAATTATATAGGCATAAATACAGACTATCTTAAAGTATCGGAATTAACTTATGTTTTATAAAGGACTATTTTTTTATTCCACTGCTTCATACTATGTATTATAATTTATTTCTACTGTGTACACAGTATGCCACAGTAGACCAACCACTAAAGTTTTATTTAAAATTATTTAACCTTTGGCCATAAAACTCAGAAATTGAATTATTTATTATTGATAATTAATTTATCTCACAGTTAAAAACTCAGTAAATGTGTAACCGAGCTTCTTAGGTCTTCTTTCTGATATATATATTTATTTAACATGTGTGGCTGTTAATATCCCACTGCTAGGCTGACACCGCCTCTCTTTATTGAAAATATTTGGAGGTTATTCCACAATGCTGCTCCAATGTGGTTTTGGTAGATACACATGTCAATGATTTTCACCCGATACTATTATACCTAGGGTAGGTAGGTGGTACGGCTTTGTGCAAGCCCGTCTGTGTGAGTATCAACCACTAATGAGATATTCTGCCACTGAGCAACAATACTTCGTATTGGTGCGTTTCGGTTTGAAGGGTGAGTGAGCCAGTGTAACTACAGGCACAAGGGACTTAAGATCTAAGTTCCCAAGGTTGGTTCATGGGCTCATGGGCGATGTATGGAATGGTTGTTATTTCTTACATCGCCAATATCTATGGGCGGTGGTGACTATTTACTATCAGGTGTCCCATTTGCTCGTCCGCCTGCCTATAACATAAAGAAATACTATACGTACTAACTAATCAAAGAGATTAATATTTTCCCAAAAACAATTTACTAGTTTTAATTGGTTTGAATAAACTTGATGGAACACATTAATACGTCAACTTAAAGACTTGACCTTGAACGTCCCCACTGTTGCGATGTGATTAAAAATTAAAACTCATATCACATTTATTTCAAATCAAACTCGTTATTTTATTTCTCGATTTAATACGTTTCATCTTAATCCGTTTTTACTTTTTCTTTTTTGAATTGTTCTTTACCCGTCACATTCTCGAATCTAAATTTAAATAAAAATCAACATAAAAAGGAGGTTACATTCTAAACACCCACCGCAACTTATTCGAATCCTACTATATTATGACAGCTCTAAACAGTGTCTTCTGTCTGTATATGCATAGTGCATGACACTTATTTTAAAAGTTTTCTACAACATCGTGTTACAAAATCTACGTTTGCATGTCTATATTTTAAAGCCTTAGAACAGTATAAGGGTTAATAATTGGATCTGTGAACATTAAAATTGGATAACTAATGAGTTAAATAATTAAATAATTCACACAGAATATGAAGCTATTATCAACGTAATGAGAAATACTAGAAATAAAAAATAAAAAATAAAAAATAGAGTGAGATAAGGAACGACTGGTTCGTAATCTTTTATTTGTACGTCAAAGCGAATAAGGCTTAAACTATAAATACTTAATATAATACAAACAGCACACAAATTTCCGCACACACTCAGATTCAGCGTTTATGTTGACTGGATAAGCAACTTATTTATTTATTTGGTGTTGAAGCAAAATGTGTGAAAGAAATATATACAGTGCGAAACTTACCACAATTTTATTTATATTAGGTGAGTATTTTGTTGTTTAAACTATATTAAGTGTATTTGTATTAAATAAATATATTTATAGATTTATTGAATATTCATATAACTTAAAAACACATAGACTTTATAATTATAGGATAATCGTGTTATCTATTACTGCAGAACCCTTCGTAGGGTATACAATTTTGTTTCTACTATAAGATTCAGCAATTATTTTAACTTTATCTACCAATATACTTAAATATTAAGCAAACTTTAATAAATAAGTCTTATTACCCAACAACATAGAATATAAAATAATATAATATTCGTTGATGTTTAAACGAGATAAACAGTAATTTAATTGTATTAACATATAACAAAGTAATTTACATTTTTAAGCAGTGGTTAATTTACATTTCATTATTGTGACTTGATTATCCAAAAGTGCTTAAAAGAACTTCGAGTGAAGAATAATTTGATAAAATTGTTATGTTTAAATTTTAATAAGTGTTGTAGTTGAGTCTATACCTGGCTGGTGATAAAGAAATAAAGTTAGTTGTCAAAGAGGTGATGTCTATAATTTACAACATGGTGACAGCGGTTGATGATGCACGGAAAAAATGGAAGCAACAATTTTTACTATTTTTGAAAGCTTCAGGAGTACATGCAGAATCAATGATTGTTCAAGCCAGTCTATTGATAAATCTCATAGGCCCAGACGGATTTGATATATATCAAATTTTTACATTTAATCAAGAAAATGATCGTGATGATGTAAATGTGTAATTAAAAAAGTTTGATAGCCATTTTAATGTTAAATCAAATGTCACATTGATGAGATATAAATTTTTCTCACGAAACCAAGCGAGTCGATTCAAGAGTACGTTACAGCGCTGCGCCTTCTAAGTAAAAGTTGTGAATTCTTGACATTAGAAGAGGATTTGATCAAAGATCGAATTGTATGCGGTGTTCATCAAATTACGATTAGGGATCGTTTACTAAGATGCGATGAGTTAAATTTAGAAAAAGCGATAAAGATTTATCAGGCAGAAGAAATATCAAAGGAAAGTGAACGTCAAATGAGCAGTAAGAGTGGTGGTGGTAACATTAATGCGGGTAAAAGGCCTTGTTCAGGGTGTGGTTATGCACAATGTGATATAAACGGCGAGTGTCCGGCACGATATCTTCGGTGTTTTTCTTGCGGTAATCAATGACACGTTGCGCGTATGTGTAAGTTGTATCGTTTTTCAAACTGCTCATAATAAGGTCAAGCATGTGTATGAAATTGAAGATGACAATAATTCTAGTAATATCAAATCTACCGATGATATTTTTTTAATTTCTGTTATAGCAGGTAAAAAAAATACTTCAGATTACTGGAGTCAGGAACTTATTTCTATATATGGAAAGGAAAATTTTAAATTGGATACAGGAGCTGATTACAACGTTGTCTTATCGTAGATTTAAAGAGTTAGGATTTAATGATAATATTATAATTAAAAAAGAAGTACCTTTAGTATCGTATACACAAAACACGATACCAATAAAAGTAATTTGCTTTATGCCTTGGTTATATAAAAATGTGATATTTTTATACATTAAAATTTGCATTAGCTTCGTCTTCCTTTGGTATCAATTGTGCATCAGAAGTGTTTCATGGTAAGTTAAGACAATTTTTAGAAGATCTTGACGGAGTAGAAAGTTATATTGATGATGTTATTGTTTGGGGTGAAACAAGAGATATTCACGATAGGCGTTTAAAGGTATTATTAGAGAGAGCTAGGGAAATTAATTTGAAGTTTAATAAGGATAAATGTAGATTTTGCGTGGACGAATTTTAATATTTAGGACACGTTTTTAATGCCAAGGGCATAAGTCCGGATAGTGATAAAATCAAAGCGATTAAGGAGATTCAAATACCAAAAGATAGAAGAGCTTTGGAAGTATTTTTAGGTGCAGTTAATTATCTATCGAAATTTATTCCCAATTATTCGAAGTTAGCTATTCCTCTGACAAATCTTTTGAAAAAAGATAACCAGTAGCGTTGGGAAGAAAGCGAATGTTTTGCATTTGAACGATTAAAAGAAGTAGTCACGGTTGCTGGTGTTTTGGCGCTTTATGACCCATGTCAGCCCGTTGTAATGTCAGTAGACACGTCATGTAACGCCTTAGGAGCTGTATTGCTGCAGGGTTGTCGCCCTGTAGAATATGCCTCTCAAACGCTTACTGACGCACAAAAAAGGTATGCACAAATCGAAAAAGAAATGTTGGTGATCGTTTTCGTATGTGAGCGTTTTTATCAATATGTTTATGGTCAAAAAGACGTAGTTGTGGAATCTGATCATAAACCATTAGAAAGTATTTTTTAAAAACCTTTAATGTCTGTCCCAGCAAGATTGCAGCGTATGATGTTACGAATTCAAGGCTATGATTTAGTTGTTACGTACGTTCCTGGAAAGTATATGTATATTGCTGACATGTTGTCCCGAGCAGCACTTCCAGAACGTTATAGTGATGAGGTTCATAATAATATTATATATCAATTACAAATGATAGTTGGAAATATACCGATGTCTAATGACAAGTTAAGTTTAGTAAAAAGGGAAACTAAAAACGATCCAGAATTGCAAATATTATTAAATTACATTAATTCGGGATGGCCAAGTCATGAATCTAATGTTTCTAATGAAGTTAAATCGTGTTGGTCTTTGAAAGATGAATTGTATGCTATAGATGGAGTCTTGTTTAGAGGTAACGTGGTGTTAGTACCGTGTGCATTGAGGAATGACATGTTAAAGATTGTCCACGAAGGATATTTAGGCATCGATCGTTGTAAAAGGCGAGCGAGGCAAGTTAGTTTTTGGCCTAGTATATCCCGTGATATTGAGCAGTATGTAAGGCGTTGTCGTATCTGTCAAGAACACATAAACGCACCTTCAAAAGAACCCATGCTATCGATAGATATTCCTGAACTCCCTTGGGCTAAAATAGGGTCAGACATTTTTGAATTTCGTAAAAAATATTACCTTATAGTAATAGATTATTATTCCAACTTTGTAGAAGTTATCTATTGAATAATGTTACATCTGTTACCTTTATAGATAATATGAAAGAAATATTTGCAAGACATGGTATTCCTAGCGTTTTGATAACTGATAATGGCCGCAGTATTGTAGTAGAGAATTTAAAAAGTTTGCTTTTAAATGGGGATTTGATCACGTTACTTCTTCTCCGAACTATGCACAATCGAATGGGAAAAGTGAACGCACGGTGCAAATTATTAAAAATATCTTAAGAAAATCGCTCTCAAGTAATGGCGATTTTTTTTAGCACTTCTTAATTACAGAAATACTCCTAGAGATGGTTTGAGTTCTCTAGCTCAGTTACTAATGGGTCGAAGATTACGTTGTCAGCTACCTGTACATCCTAATATATTAAAACCTAAGCCTGTTGATCCATTAGAGTATAATACTATGATTAATAAATAAAATAATGCTAAAATGTATTATGATCAACGTTGTAAAACTCTACCGATTTTAAACGAAGGTGACTCTGTTATTTGTATTGATGGAAAATATAGGAATAGAGCTAAAGTGGACATGCTAACGCTCCTAGATCATACATTGTGCAAACTGATATAGGCCGTAAGTTTAGACGAAATCGTCGTCATTTAATAAAATGTAAATCTAATGTAAATCCTGTATACGACAACAGTTTTGAAGTGTTTAGTGACGCCAACGAGTATGTTAGTTCATCAGAAAATTTCCCTGTGGCTGAAAATTTTGAATATTTCAAACGATAGTTGCATTGAAAAACCTATATCCCCTAGACCTTTTCGTAGAGCCAAAGAAATTGCTAAGCAACGTCTGGCTCAGAATATATCTAAATAAATTATTTGTTTTAGGTCAACAAATGTGTTGATATTTTTCTCTTCAGCTATTGTTATATTTAATTTAATTAAAAGGGGTAGGTTTTGATTATAGTTATATTAATTAGTAATATAAATTATTTTAGTACTTAAGTTTTTGTTTTGTTTATCTTTAATTTTAATTAACTTAAAAAAGGAGAAGATGTTGTAGTTGAGTCTTTTTGGTTATAATTATTTTAATTAGTTATATTTATTATAACTTATTATTTAGTACTTAAGTTTTTGTTTTATTTAACTTTAATTTTAATTTACTTGAAAAAAGGGAAGATGTTGTAGTTGAGTCTATACCTGACTGGTGATAAAGAAATAAAGTTAGTTGTCAAAGAGATGATGTCTATAATTTACAACAATAAGGTACTTGATTATGACGGCCTGGTGATTCGAACACCTGAATCTTAACCGTAGCTTGTATATATATATACATATATATACATAAGCCGAGATGGCCTAGTGGTTAGAACGCGTGAATCTTAACCAATGATCGTTGGTTCAAACCCGGGCAAGCACCACAGAATTTTCATGTGCTAAATTGTGATTATAATTCATCACGTGCTTGAAAATGAAGGAAAATATCGTAAGGAAACCTGCATTTGTCTAATTTCATTGAAATTATTTCATATCTGTATTCTATCAACCCGCATTGGAGCAGCGTGGTGGAAAAAGCTTCTTCTCCTCAAAAGGGAGAGGAGGCCTTAGCCCAGCAGTGGGACATTAACGGGCTGATACTATTACTGTATACATATAAGTGCTTGAATATAGATAGCGGTTCAGTTTAGATGACGAACACTTTTGTTTTGTGTATTAGCTATAGCTAAATTAATTATATAAGCTTATAAATATATAGAGGCATACATTCTTATATATACATGACTTCATTACATTTATTATTGTTTCCAGTATTCCCTCTGCATGCTCTCGGTCAGTCACACGATGCTACTCAGCATGATGTTAATGTAAGTAAAGTATCACTTAATTATAGTAATAATAGATACAGAAAACGGAAGTATCTCTATATAGCCCTTATGGTTTCAATATTTTCTTCTTCTTCGTTTTTTTTCTTAGTGAAAATACGATATTTTTTTTTCCTAGCGTTCGAGACCAATGTTCAATGGCGTAGAAGTCGCAGACATAATCGACTTCCAGTTTGATCAAAAGGAATTATGCCAATATAAGAAAAACGACTTAAAAAGAAATTTCAATTCCCCCAATCGTAGAATCAGCGAAGTCAGTAAGTAATCATGACTTTAAGACAAAATAAAAAAGAATGTAATTCGAATGCTTTGATTGTGATGCTGCCTGGAAATAAAATCATATCAAACTCTAAAATGATAGTAAGATACTCCAAATGCTCGGACAAACATAATTACAAATATAACAACTATTTCTATAACTGACTTCGATGATGGTCTAATGGAAAAATTGTTGTTCGTTGAACCCCCTACAAGTCGAACCCATGTCAGTTTGGCTAGTTTATAATGCGCTTTTGAGATCCTGGTTTCAAAGATCAGGCCAGTAAAATGTTATTGTGTTTTTCTGCTAATCGATTTTCATTCTACAGTCTGGTGCTTGGACTACAAAAGGACGTAAATCCATTATTCATTTCACGCTACTAGATGGTACTAATTATTCTAAAGGAAAAATTAAAATGCATGTGCAATTTAACTATGATACTTCGAAAAATATTTTGAATTAAATTAAACATTACATTCCTTTCAGAATGCCTTGAATATGTCTGGGAATCGTTACAGTCTGAAATCGAAATAGAACAAAATGAATTATGTTGTAAGTAAGAAATATTATTTAATTTTCCGAACATTTAAAAAAATAATACAGACCCGGACACTCAGATTTATGACTTTAATTATATCGTTTGGAAGTTAATTAGCTAAATGCTGTGTCTTCGTCACACGAATCAATGATGAAAGAAAGAGAGATGATGTCTTACTTATTAAAGTCACATACACATGTGTGTATGTGACTTTAATAAGTAAGGCCGTTAATGATTACTTAAGGCTGTCTTTATTATAGATTTTACATGTAAAATCTATATACAAGGAGCGTCTGAAGTAATGCTACATTCACATAACGGTCTGTTTTACAGGCTCGTTTAGCCTTATCTAGCCTGTAAATGAATCACTGCTAGGCTAAGATCTTCTCTCCTTTTGAGGAAAAGGTTAGGAGCTTATTCCACCATGCTGATCCAATGCGGATAGGTGGATACACATGTAACAGATTTTCATTCAATACATTTAGATTTCCTCATGATGTTTTCATCGTCGAGAACGTGATGAATAATAAATAAAAAATAAATAAATGATAATTCAGTGAGTTTTACCCGGGTTTGAGTCCATAATATTCAGTTAAGATTCAGGTGCTCTAACCACTGAGCCATATCGCCTCATATCATTATAATTAATATAATAATTATATTAATATCATAATTAATATGCTAAGTTTAACATATTTTAAGAATCTTATTATAATAATAACAAGAAGATCAAAAGAATGTATTGACTTGCGAAATTTGTCATTAATTTACCTCTACTTCTCGTGGTTATACAAGCAGTTAGTTATAAAATAGAAAAATTGTGATTTTTGAGATTTATATACATATTTAAATTTAATACATTAGCTGTCCCAAAACTAATAATGCTAAGTAACAAATATTGACCAAAAAGGTAAATAGGTAGTTTTCGAGATTTTTACTTTTACTTTAGGCTTTTTGTTTTTCACGCTAGGCTTTGTGGTAGGTGGTAGGTACCCCCCACGTACAACAGCAATAAATACTTTGAACAATACAAAGTTCCAGTTTAAAGGGTGAGCCAGTGTAACTATAGGTACAAGGGACATAACATCTATGTTTTCAAGGTTGGTGAAGCATTGGCCAATGTCTACGGCAGTGGTGACTTTATTAAAAATGATGTTGTCTTTATGGCTCTTTAATTTTGGAATTGCAGCATTGTAGTAAGTGTAAAGTTGTTCCTAAAAGTTGTTTTTTTTTTATATAGAATAGGAAGGCGGACGAGCATATGGGCCACCTGATGGTAAGTGGTCACCAACGCTCTTAGACATTGGCATTGTAAGAAATGTCAACCATCGCTTACATATCCAATGCGCCACCAACCTTGGGAACTAAGATTTTATGTCCCTTGTGCCTGTAATTACACTGGCTCACTCACCCTTCAAACCGGAACACAACAATATCAAGTATTGCTGTTTTGCGGTAGAATATATGATGAGTGGGTGGTACCTACCTAGACGAGCTTGCACAAAGCCCTACCACCAGTTCCAACGATGTTGCTTCAGATTACAGTTGCAAGGCTAACATTTTAAACTGTTTCGATTCAACATTTTTCAATGCTTCTTGCAGATAAGATTAGTAAGATTTTGACTTAAAATGTTTTTTTTTTTAATAATTAATTGAATCTGTTAGGTGGGTACTTAGATAAATGAAAGGATGGAGTTGAGGACCCAGGGGGAGGTAGAAGTTTATATAATACTACATAATTAGGTTTATATGTTTTCAATCACATGAGTCAAATTGTTTCTTCATAAGAGCTTATTAAGTCATTTGATATAGTTGGGCAGATCAACATCGGACACAGAGCTGTTTCTTATGGAAAATTCCCACACCTGGTAAGTAAAAAATGGATTGTAGTGACTTTCATATAACAATTTTAGTATCTTGTCAAATTTAATTAAAATTTTTTATACATAGGGTGCGTTAGGCTGGAGGTCAGCTCAAAATAACAGTGAATGGGTATATAGATGTGGAGCTACCCTTATTAGTGAGAAATTCATGTTGACTACTGCCCGCTGTTCATATGTAACGCAGAAAGATATGAAAATCGCGAGCCGCACACCAGAAGTGGTGAAAATTGGTGACAAATTTATCGTCAATGTAAGTAATGATTATTGTCATTTTGATTAATTTCTAGACTAAATAATGAATGATTATGTACCAAATTTGAGTTCATAATCATAATATGTTATGTCATCAACGAGACGAACGAGAACATTGTGAGAAAATATGTTCAAAGCCTATTAAAATCACAAGAAGACACAACCTTGATATTGAATTGACATGATATCATTAGTCGACTTCTTGGATATATGATATTTGTATAGATTAATATATGATATTTGTTATGGATTCGCGAAAATATGGATTTTTGAATATTAGCGAAGTTGTCATCGGAACCCTTGATAAAAAAGTGTATATTATACTCGTATAAGTAGATTAGTACCGGTGCCGGAACCGGTGGTATCACTTGACGATTCAAAAGTACTTGTAAAAGTCTATTTGAATAAAAAATATTTTAATTGTGAGTGAAATAGTGTCGTATTTTCTATACATATAATGAAAAGGTAATCAATCGCTGACTGTACATGATCTGTATCAACGCAATAGAATCAAAACAATGATTATTACAATTATTGTCTGTTTGCCTGTTCGTTTGTGCACGCTGATCTTAAAAACAGCTTAACTGATTTGTGAAGTCTTCTGATCGACTGTTTTTTTTTCTATACTAATATTATAAAGCTGAAGATTTTGTTTGATTGAACGCGCTAATCGCAGGAACTTTTTGAAAAAATATTTTAGTTTAGGATACACCATTTATCGAGGAAAGCTATAATAGGAGCGGAGCATCAATGAAAAATGTTCCGTTTCATGTATGACGGAAGCGTTCCTCTTGAAAGGTTAAAAAAACTCACAATAGCATATGTCTATCTTTTAACTGATGATGATTCACTATAAATTTTTGTTTAATAGTTAAAATTGATTCTAAAATAATGCATTATTTGCAAAGTCGTTTTTATGAAAGATAACGAGGTAAGATCATAAAGAGTTTTCAGTACATTTCATAGTTTTGACATATTTCAACAGATAGTTGAGTAGGTTGTTTGAAAATAACCATACTAAAGTATTTGTTTTCAGTTTGTAAATAACTTTGTAAGTTAAAGTTATAGGTTGGGTAGGTATTTCGTTTCGTCGCCGCGTTAATTTTTTTCTCATTGTTTTGTTAAATTTATACTTAGTCGGTTAGCTGATAATAATTGTATGTTTTCCTATCTAGATCAGGCGCGGAGAAAACCAATAAATACTAATATCCCACGAAATAAAAATTAAAAAATGTTGTATACACTGAAATATTATAAGTCTGCTCTTAGTGATTTATTTAAGTTATACGCGTGTGAAACCGCGGGCACAGCAAGTAAGCTAAATGAAATGAACTGCTCGTAGTGCATAATATAACAGAGTTGTTATCAAATCGCATGTAATATATACATCCAGGTTTTCTTTATCTTTACTCCTTCTTCGATCGGAATGGGCTTTAAGATAGATATATATAGTTTAACTCAAGGGATAAGATCGAACGTGTGAATATTGACATATAAAACAAATACATTACACAATGTATTCTGCAAAAACTTTTTTGGCGTATAGTTGTTTAAGTCTAATGAACTAGTTTGAAAAAAGGACTTAAGAGAATTCTTCGTAAAAAAATAAAAAGATTTATTCACCTATTATATAAGATATAAATGCTTAATTTTTCGATTTAATTTACGTGCATATAGTTATTTGTTAAATGTAATGATATATGTGAATATTATAAATTTTTAGAATTATCCTTCGGGTATGCAAAAATATCGCTATACTGACTTTAGCGAATTAATTTTAGATATCAAAAAATACAGAGGACATGTGAGTTGACAAAAAATATTCGATTTGTTCATGAATAGAATACAATAAATTATGGGTTTCAACTTCTGATCTACTCCTGAATTTTTAACTGTATATCCAACTGCATAGGTAATATTATAGAGCACAAGTGTGTGCGTGACCACAGGTACGACATGATTACGCTCTGATTATCCGATTGGAGGGCATTTTTAAATAACATGTGTCGACGGTCTACCGAAAAAGACCGGGGAAGGAAGCATCGGCGATAGGCGTACCTTCTCACCCCGCTATAAGCGACGCTCGACTGGGGGGATTTCCCTGTTCCCCGGGAACCCCAATAGATATTTGAGACGCGCATAGGTGCCTATCGTGGAGCGTCATGCAGACTAAGTTTTTCTAGCGAAAAAAAAGGAATAGTATACAAGCGATTGTGAAAATTCTTAAATTTCATACTCCGGGCTGTTACTAAGAATCTTATGACAAAAAAAACAATAACCATAACGAATAACTCTTTCTACACCGACTTAGCATTATAACCTAGAACCTATATACAGCCTTATAAGCTAGCCACTAGACATACAAGATATTTACATGATATATACAGTTATACTAAATACATACATACTTTTATATTTATTACGAACATACGTCATTTATCTTTAAACATACAAATTGCAGAGAATAGACAATTATAAAGGACCACAACATGTACCGATTCTGAGATTTATAAAACATGATCAATACAAAGCTCCAAAGCGATACTTTGACATTGCTATAATTGAATTGGCTAAATCTGTGAGCATCGGTCCACTTATTCGGCCAGCATGTCTATGGAGCAGTTCTGATACGAGTCCTTTAAATAAACTTAGTGTTATCGGCTGGAGAGTCACTGATCCTGGTAAGATATAGATTGAGGCCTTTTTGCTACCATTTTTAATATAAAATTTGTGCTTAGCTTGGTAATTGTACTAATAATCATATTAATTGACTGCCTCGTTGGTCTAGTGGCTTGATATAAGGCCGCAGACCCAGAGGTCCTGGGTTCAATTCCCAGGTCGGGCCAATAACAAGTTATTGGGTTTTTCTGTCAGAAAAATTCTCAGTAGCAGCCCGGAGTCTGGAAGTTGGAAGTGTGCATGAATACATTTTTTACAGAAACCCGACAAACAACAACGGAACTTCAAGTAAATCTTATTGATGACAACACTTGCGATGAAATATTAAAGCCCAACCGTAACAGACACTGGATAGGTCTTGCTGACCACCAAATATGTGCAGGATACCTTTCTCGTGAAATCGATACTTGTCGGGTAAGATTAACGTTTACAATGTGTGTGTATGTATTGTGGATGAAGGGACGAAACAGAACAAGTTTCAACGAAACATAGTAACGAACAAAATACAATTTGTTTATCAACTTCTGACGGTACACACTAAGGGTTACAATATAGTTTTTAATATTATTGTTACTTTACTTTATTTAGCATGAAGGAAATGCACTAAACTGTACTTCGAGTACATCTTTAAAAGGAGACACATATAAAGTTCTACCTAAAGGCCACTTAAATAAATAGTTATATTTGATAAGTAAAGTATCTCCTTTCGAAGATCAGAATTGGAGATTTTGTTCGGAGCGTTTTCTATCACACTGTTTGTGAATATACAAATGTAGTGGTAGATTTTCACCCGATTTATGCAGGCTTCAATATATGAAGACTTAATGGTATTTGTACCAGTTTAAAGCTGCAATCTTCGGATAAAATGCACGTGTTTTAGCCACTGAGCTTAGCTCGGTTCTTCCATGTTTAAAATATCTAGCAAATAATTACTATGTCAATATTTATTTTTCAGAATAATTAAATGTATTTTTGTGGTTAGGTTGTTACTTATTACAAATATATACAATAAATAATATATATATATATACATATATACATCTATCTTTAAATTATCTTTTTGATTTTTTAGGGTGACTCAGATTTTCCATTGCAAGCCAAAATGAATCTCACACAAAAATGGCCCATGTATTACTTAGTTGGTTTGACGACATACGGCATCAGCTGTGTACCAGGTATCACACAACAAAAACAAACACCGAGTGTTTATGTCATGACTTCGGCTTTTATCGACTGGATTGAGAGCATAGTCTGGCCAAACGCCAAGTAATTATTTGATGTATCTCTCCTTATATTTCTTACATATGTAATCGGAATTAATTACAAGTTCTTTTTGATTTTGTTTTAATAAATGTCATTTAAACTGAATAAATATTAACTTTATTCAAGTCAATGATATTATTGTGTTTCCATATATCTATCACGTACATATACGAACGGGCCATACACGAACACAATTAGTGCTATACGTGCATAGTTTTAATAGTATGACGTTAGTTGTCGTTAATAGAGGAAAGTCCATATATTTTTAGATGAGTTCAATAGTTCACCTCCTAATTAGTTATATATATATATATAATAGTAACTAAATATAGTCTTAGTTTTGACTCGTGTACGACTACTGGCAATATTGACAGTGACATAAGACGCTTTGACAGTTACATGTCTTATCGTGAGTATGTACATAGAGCAGGGTTCGAAACTTATAAATCATTGTATTGAGAACACTCGACCGTGCCGCACGTGCACACTGACCATGTCGGACGAACAAATTATACATAGTACCTCGGCTTCTGCAACATATATATATATATAAATGTTATATTAACCGTTTAAGATAATGAATTATAGTTTAGAGCTGAAGGTCGCTTAAAGTAAAGTAATAATATACATATCTATGCCAGGAGACTTTTTTTCATATCAATGAATATACGCTATAAACTATTTAAAAATTAACGTTATATTATGTACATAGCATTTAAATAGCGCAATGGATCACAATGGGCTGTCTAGCGGGTTCGACCCTGACCCCTTATTGTTCCCTCTCCTAAGTCAAGTTTTACGCTTCATTGGAGTGATAAATAGGAATAATAATAAGTGCTTAATAAAAAAAAAATTAATTCTTAGATTTATATCTAATTTTTTTTTCTTAAATTTACGTCTAATAAATTGTTTTGTCGAACATTTACCAAAAAGAAAACTTTTTTATAACCTCTAGGAATTTTAGTCTTAAAAATACTTACCGGCAGTATCGGAAGTAGAAGCGGACCAGCAAAAGGTTCGCTTGAAGAACCTTTGAATTGCACCACTCAGACGCAGCGCGTACGAACCGTACACTAGCGGATTCATGCAGGAGTTGGAGACAGCCATCGCAAAGAGCAGGTCTTGAACTTGATTTGACACTTGAGATGCTGAGTCCCTGTCTACCATGTACCTGCACATAGTATTTCAAAATACACATAATCGTAGGGATATGGGCCATAACATTTTAATTATCAAGATTGTTGACGTAATGGCGATGTAAGGAATGTCTTTTGGCGACCACTTGCCATCAGGTTGCCCATCTACCATAATGATAAATTTATAAATATATATATTTTACGATTTATTTCTATAGCATTGTTATAACGTCGAGATAAACCATCTTTTTTAAAAAAAATATTTGCCGTCACGGGATGCCTAGTAGATCTGATTATTATTATAATCATTTATAGTGACAAAGTGTATCTATATAGTGCACGCCTCGTACTGTCTCGTTGGTCTAGTGGCTCGATGTAAGGCTGCAGACCCGAAGGTTCTAGGTTCACTTCCCAGGTCGGGCCAATGAAAAAGTTATTGGGTTTTTCTGTTAGAAAATTCTCAGTAGCAGCCCGGAGTCTGGAAGTTGAAAGTGTGTACACTCCCGTGCCTCGGAAAGCACGTTAAGCCATTGATTCTGTGGCTGAACTCTTTCCGGTCGTGTCGGATTGCCGTCCCATCGGATTATGAGAGTTAGGGAATAGAGGGTGCAACTGTGTTTGTGCACACACTTGTGCACTATAATATATCCTGCGCAGTTGGCTAATCTCTCTTGAGATTCGCCGCCGTGGTCGAAATCGGTCTGGAGGACATTATTATTATATAGTACAAGCGTATACGCGCCACGCACACACGAAAGAGTCTAATGACATAAAGGAGCTTCATACCGTTTACCGTCACGGCATACGAGATCACGGCCTCTTAAAGCACAGCAATAGATTTTATCATCAAAAATCTTTACATGAAAGTTAAATTTGCAATATTTAATTTATATTATTAGGAAAACTAGTAACTTTACAATCAGGTGGTAAGTGGTTACTGTCAACCATAGTCACTGGCATTGTACGGAACACATAAATAAATCACTTCTTGAAACATCAACGTGCCGCTATCCACGGGATCTAAGTTCCCTTGTGCACTTAATGCTGTAATAACTCTGGCTCACAAACTATTCACCACGAAACATATATCACACTTTCCTATCATTATATTTACATATAATAATGATCGTACACTATACATAAAAAATATAATCAGGACCTAAATATGTTTAATAGACTTTAAAAAACATATAAATAAAGGAACAAACGTGAAATGTAACGAAAGACGCGATAATAATTTAAACGTGTTTTATTATTGTTTTTTAAATATAAGCTCTTATTAATGCAAATCGACGATTCAATCATTGGTGCATTGAATGATAATAAGTTTTAAATCATATATATTCTCAGTCACGGACGCATTAGCAATTGAAATATCTGATTAGGGAATTAAAATTGCTTGAATCGCTTCGAAAATTCCATCACACGATCTAGCCTGACCTTGAATAGGAATACATATCGGATCAAGCGGTATGTTAGGTCAATTAAACTATAATATTAATTAGTAATTAATAAACTAAGCTAATTCACGCATTGACGTTAAAGCGGCATCAACAATTTCATAATGAGCGAGAGATTGGCCTATCTCTTGGTGGAAGGACTCATCAAATATTCTACCGCCAAACAGTAATAATTAGTATTGTTGTGTTCCTGTTGAGAGAGTTAGTGTAACTAAAGACACAAGGGACATTACGCCTCAGTTCCCAAGGTTTGTGGCACATTGACGGTGTAAGGTATGGTTAATATTTTGTACAGCGCCAATGTTTATAGGCGATGTTGACCATTTAACACTAAGGGGCCCATCTGCCCGTCCGCCTTCCTATTTAATAAAAAATACCCTAACTAATTCAATTGGGGATTTATAGTTATTTAAGCTAAAATTCAATTTTATTTTAAATCAATGCACTCGTATAAAAGGACAATACGATTCCGAATTCTAACATCGACGCAAAAATATTTGATTAGCAAAGGAATTTTTCGTTAGTATTTTTATTGTGAGTTTAACGTATTGTTGTTTAAAAATACATAGGTTCGAATTTTAAATATTTACCCACGATATTTTAAATAAATGTATGTTCAGACATAAAAAATGTCCTTAAAAGTTACGAAAGGGACAGAATCTTATAATCGTGAAGGACGTTTTTGTATATAAAATGTTAACTACCTAATTTATGAAATCCAAGAGTAATCAAGATGATTGAGTTTCAGCTTCAAATCTTACCACATAGTGATGGTGGCGTACGGCAGCCAGCACAGCGCAAACACGGTTACAATGGTCACCGTCATCCTTAGAGTGCGACGTCTTGCTCGTTCCAGCACCCGTCTGTCAGACCGTCGGAGCCTTACTGTATTTATGTTATGCACGCAATTTTCTAAAACAAAAAAAAAAAAATTGTAAAAGTAACATTCATAAAGATTAACTTACGTATTAAGTTTGTTTGTTTATTTTGTTTGATATCATGAGGGTTTGAATTCTTGGTTCGTATAAGTACTTTTAACGGTATAGATGGGCCTTGGATAAAGTCCCAGGTCTGATCTGTAATAAGTTATAGGGGACTAGTAAACTCCAAATAAAAGTAAGCCTGTTGATTGTGCGCCTGACCTTTTTTAGTTCGTTTCGAATTTTGTCCCAACCGACTAGTAGAGAAATGACTCGTATATTTTGTGCAATTACATTTTCACACATACCTATGCACTAATATGTCGCTTTTATAAATCTTGTTTACGCGAAAAACTATAAATATGTACAGCGTACACTTATAATTGATTAACATATCAGAAATCGTTTATGTGTGTATGTTGTGTGTGTTATTGTGTAATTTGTATATTGTTTTGTGCTTTTTAAGTAAATATATATACATGTATATCCTGCGTATTTGGTCTATTATGAAAAAGACCGCCTGGGCCGGTATCGATACTGCTCGTTGATTATATTCGTTATTACATAATACATTTTACAGCGATGCTGAAAATAAAATTCTTTAATTTCATTATAATTAAATACACTTATACTGGTGGTAGGACTTTGTGCAAGCTTGTCTTGTGGGGTAGGTACCACCCACTCATCAAATATTCTACCGCCAAACAGCAATACTTAGTATTGTTGTGTTCCGGTTTAAAGGGTGAGAGAGCTAGTGTAACTAAAGGCACAAGGGACATTACGCCTTAGTTCCCAAGGTTTGTGGCACATTGACGGTGTTAGGAATGGTTAATATTTCGTACAGCGCCAATGTTTATAGGCGATGGTGACCATTTACCACCAAGGGGCCCATCTGCCCGTCCGCCTTCCTATTCTATAAAAAAATACAATTATGTACTTATAAATTAAAATAACTACTATCAACACGCAATCCGTAAAAAGAATTCAAAGTCTATCAGTTTCGCGCCATAAAGAGTATCTGTCAGTGTTCTTGTTGCCAGATTAAAAATAAAGATTATTATTGTTTAATATAAAATGACAGATACTCGCCAGTAATATTTAATAATAATTCGTATCACATCTAATATTATATATTACAATCTGATTTAGTCTTAAACGACTGGGTCACTGTAATTCACAGCAATGCGATATAAAAGGAGAGCCCAGTCTGGCCGCCTTCACAGGAATATATAATAATAAATAATAAAGCTCAAAATCATTGTACGAACTCTGCGAACATGCCAGGTGCTTATCCCCATTTAACACGTAAAATAATATATTTTGTGTTTATATGAGAATTGTTTGTATAGAAGCTGCTAACAGAAGTCCACGAACATTTTTTTTAATAAGTAATTTAAAAAGACTTAAGTAACGATATCACCGGTTTGATCTCTTATTTAAAATCTTTTTCGTTGCAAATAAAAATGTGAGTTGCAATATTATAAAAATGTTCGTTATTAAAAATTGCTGTAGTTAATATATTCAGTAAAATATATATTCACGATCAAACCTATATTTTAGTTGTCTTTAGTAACTAGATTTTTTAATTATCTACTACAATTTTTACTACAATCTGTGTTCACATAGTTGTTGGGTTATAACTTGGCTTGCTTATAATGTTTACTTATATATTAAATGTGTCTTTAGTTATAATCTGTTTTGTGGACCATAAATAAATAAATAAATAAATAAATTAAAACTTTAGAAATGAACCTTTGAAAGAGGTACATATTTTTTTGCGTTTTTCTTTCCTTAGTCAGGTCAGATAGATAGGTTATATTATTATTTTATTTATATAGGTCAGGAAAGAAGCTTAATTATATAAAATTGACTATTCGGCATTTACTAACCGAGAGGTTTATTGTATACCGTGAGATAGGTTATGTAATGTTTTTGAATAATAATAATGAGATAAATATTTTACAATAGCTTGAGATGAAAAATTTGTCTTAAATCAAATTGCCCTTATTTTTGCCCTTTTTTAGCCTATGTTAAAAAATAATTAGCACCAATTCCGACAAGCTTTCAAACCAAGGCAAGAAATGAAAAGCGATTGTCCAGTCTAAGGAGCCCTTTATAATATTTACTTTGTCTTATGTGTACAACAATAAACCGTAAAATATTCTATTAGTTGAACATTTTTTATTATAAGCTTTGAGTTGAGTTTGAGTATTTATGTGTGATGACATTTATCTCATATTCTAGTTGATGAATTAATATAATAAGTCTCTGGCCTAAAGAGATGAATTATATCTCAAAGTCAAACTTATAACTTGGCAACATCCTAAAAGTATTTACCTACTTCGACCCTTATTACATTTATACTGGGCTAGTTTTCGACTTGTTAGTGGCATATATATGTATTATGTACAGTATTGAAAAGTTTAAAAAGTTGATAGAAATTTCAATAATTTAAAACATTAATAAGTACCTAACATTCCTCTTAACATGAGACGAAGCTTTTGTCCAGCACTATACTACACTACACATTTACAGAATTCTTAATTATAGTCGTATTGAATTTTCATTTACATTTTTTTTTTTTTTTTTATATGCATCGATATTGACAAGATCACATAAATAACAAGTTCCTTTTTTAATGTTTATATTGCATGACTTGTATTAACCGAAGATAATAATAAACATTATAATTGGGAAATGTTATTAAAATAAAGTAAAATGTAAGGTAAACTTGTTAATTTTCTACAGCTGGTCTTAAGCATTCTCCTCTTCTGAGGGGGCTATAGATCAGCACTGAGATTGGCACAATACTGCTTAAGTATTAACGTCGTAATATTGCTATTTTTATGTAAAATTTGAAATTTAATTATAAATTGATCTAAATTGGAAATTTTATTATAAATTTAATAAAATTTCTAATTTTTTTATATTTAAAATGTCACAGCGACTTGACGAAATGCCACTTCACTCAAACTTCATGAATCTTCAAAAATCGGCGTGAAAATACTATTTCCCTTCACTTTTTAGTAAAAAAAAATTGTAATTAAAGAAAATTGAATATATTTATTTGATATTTATTATACGGAAACGGAAGTGATTAATATTATCTGTTATTATATAATTTGATTGATTTTGATTGCTTGTTTTCACTGTCTATTGAGTTTCCAATTATTTTCCTACAAAATATCCCAGCCAATGAATTGGTTTCGTATCGTTATTACTTTTATTTAAGATTAAAGATAAAATATATATTTTTTGTACTAATATCATAGATGTCAAATTAATGTTCCTTCTTTGTTTTATATCAGTTCAACTTACCCGAATTTTACCCGAAAATTAGTTATTTTTATGAAATTTACCATCTTGTACTGTACCTGGGTTGTACCTGGTTGGTGGTGACCACTAACCACCAGATGGCTCATTTCAACGTCCGCCTACCTATTATAAAGACAAGACATAGACAGACTAGATTAGATATGAGAATTGTAATAAAATTAGCTTTTAGTTGCAAAAGTTGCAGTGTAGCGTTATCCTGTAAGAATGATCGGTTTCGTACTTGGGTCAAACAAATGATCAATAGGTATTAGGAAGCGTTACATAGTAGGATATACAAGCCAACATTGTACTACGTAGCGGCTTTTTTGTTCTTTATCTGCAAACATTTTTTTTAATATTGGATCGGTCAATTTGATCTTCGATCCAACCAGTCGAGGGTAAAGCAATCCTAACAAAACTATTTATTCTACCAATGAACTTGCGAGTTTTGTAAAAAGTTATATAAACGAATATATATACATATGTTTTTTTTTTTTTTTATAGGAAGCCAACACAATGTACAATGTTTTTACATGTCTGTCCCAGAAAATAACAATTCAAAATAATGACACTTATTAACACTATACATCGCAATCATAGGCTAACTCATCATGCAATTTCACATTTTCAGCTAAACAACACCTATACAAATAAATTAAAGAAGAATAAAGAAATTATATTATATATATACATACATACACATTATATATAAACATATATACACATACACACACACAAATACACATATATATATATATATATATATATATATATATATATATATAAGAAAAATAAAAAAATTATACACAAAAAAGTTGTTCTGCCATATAAATTATATATATATATATATAGGCCTCTGCATCTTTGACAGATGATTTAAGCGGCATCGCGAAGGCACTTGCGTTCATGACTGAAAAGACCAATGCGAGAGAGGATCCCCCGGCCGCACTTCCGACAAGTGTATGCGCCCCCAGATGGGCGGGGGTTTGAAGCCCGCTCATAACGCCTAGTGCGTTTTTCTTTTATTAGTTTAAACCAGTCATTGTCATGCTTTGATTGACCTTCGTAAATAAGGCGTCGCCACTTGGCACGGTCCTCTGCCAGTTCCTCCCATCGATTGCTAGGGATGTTAAACGCAACCATATCACGCTTAGCGCAATCTTTGTAACGGAGCATAGGCCGCCCAACAGACCTCTTTGCATCCACAACCTCTCCCAGTAGTATTTGCCTTGGAAGACGGGTCTGCTCCATTCGATGCACGTGTCCCAGCCACCGTAACCGTTTTTTTTTGAGAATGGCCATGATGCTAGGCAGCTGTGCCTTGCCTAGAACAGACTCGTTTGTCACGCGATCCTGCCATGTGATGCCCAGAATGTTCCGAAGACAGCGCAAGTGAAATGTGTTTAGTCGGCGTTCTTGTTTTGCGTACGTTGTCCACGTTTCTGCTCCATACAAGAGTGTGCTTAGGACACATGATTGGTAAACAAGCATTTTCGTTTTTACCGTAAGGTGTCTGTTATGCCAAGCCCTTGAACAGAGCCTCCCGAACATAGAGGCTGCTTTGCCGATGCGGAAGTCGATCTCTGCATCAAGCGAGAGATTGCTTGACAAATGCGACCCAAGGTACCAAAATTTGTTAACCACCTGTAAAGGTGCGCCGTTAAGCAAGATGACTGGTTGCTCTAAACATCCTTGCGCTAAAATAACGGTCTTCTTGCAGTTTATGGACATTGAGAAGAGGTCGCACGCTCTGGCAAATTTGTCCATTAGACTCTGGAGTTGAGCTTGGTCATGAGCAACGAAGGCAGCGTCGTCAGCGAAGAGGAGACTATCTACAAATAGGTCCTCCCTGTAGCGTTTGGACTTGAGCATTGAGATGTTGTACAGCCTACCATCGGTTCGCGTGTGTAAGTGGACGCCTTGCTGTTCATCTCCAAAAGCAACCTTCAGAAGCACCGAGAAGAATATTCCGAACAAGGTGGGGGCCAGTGCACAACCTTGACGAACGCCACGGCGTACGTCGAATGGCGTGGATGCGTTGCCATTGTGCAGGACGGTGACTTCCATACCTTCGTGGAACGATTGCACTATCCTTAGGAGTTTTGGGGGGCATCCAATTCTGACAAGAACCGAGTACAACCCCTCTCTGCTCACGGAGTCAAAAGCCTTATTTAGGTCTACAAATGCAATGACTAGGGGGGTGTGTTGCTCCCTACACTTTTCTTGTAGCTGTCTGAGTGAAAATATCATGTCGACAGTTGACCGTTGGGACCTAAAACCACATTGTGCTTCAGGGTATACGCGGTCGGCGAGCCTTTGTAGTTTGCCTAAAATGGCCCTGGCAAAGGCTTTACCGACGATGCTAAGAAGAGATATACCGCGGTAACAGTTGCAGTCGCCACGATCGCCTTTGCCTTTATAAAGAGTGACGATGTTAGCATCTCGCATATCCTGAGGGACGTAGTTTTCTTCCCAGCACTTAGCCAGGTGGTTATGAAGGATGGGCAAGAGGCACTCAAGCTTGACGACTTCGGTGACAACATCGTCTTTTCCGGGGCTCTTTCCGCATTTGAGCTTCTTGACGGCCAGATAAAGTTCCTCTACTGTGGGTGCAACGTCTAGCTCGTGCCAAGTTGCCAGATTCGGGACAAGCTCCATTGCTTCTGGCTGAATATCCACTGGGCACGAGTAGAGCCCCTTGTAGTATTCTACCCATCTTGCCATCTGACGGGTGCTGTCTGTTATAACAGAACCGTCGGTTTCCTTGAGAGGTGCCGTCTTTTTTGGAGTAGGTCCAAGAGCTCTTTTGATGCCCACGTACACCCCGCCAATATCCCCCGCGTTTGCGCACGCTTGGATGCTTTGGCAAAGCTCTGTCCAATACGCATTTACAAAGAAGCGCGTGCTACGTTGGAGTGAGGCTTTTGCCTTCGTGAGATCTTTACGCGTCGCATCGCAAGGGTTAAGGCGAAAATTTAAAGCGGCTTGGCGTTTCGAGTCAATCAAGGGAAGTAAGTGCTCCTCGTTTTCTTGAAACCAGTCGTAAGATTTTGCCTTTTGATAGCCAAAAATCTTGCCTGCAGTGTCAGTGAGAAGAGACTTGACTTTTTCCCATTCGACTCGCGCTGATGCCGTACTATCCCAAGTTGCAACTTCTTCGCGGACGAGTTCCCCAAATGACTCCACTACTTCCATGTCACGAGTCTTGAAAAGATTTATCTTTTTACGACCGGGTGGCTTGGAAGAATGGACTCTTCTAGGGACAAGTCGGACTTTAGTAGCAACGAGGCTGTGATCGGTGTCACAATCGGCACTGTGAAACGCCCGCGTGTGGAGCGTTTCCCGTAGATCCCTCCTTCTTGTAAGAGCAAGGTCTAATTGGTGCCAGTGTTTAGATCGAGGGTGCATCCACGAGACTTTCCGCATCATTTTGCCTTTAAAAAAGGTGTTGGTAACACACAGCTGGTGCTTTGAGCAAAACTCCAACAGTCGTTGTCCGTTGTCGTTAAGCTTCCCTATGCCGTGTGCACCGAGGCATTCAGGCCAGGCTGATGTGCCCTGACCGACGCGGGCATTAAAGTCACCCAAAATATGCAGTCTGTCAGTTGGATTTACCCTGCGCACTGTCTCATCGAGCTGGCCGTAGAATTGATCCTTGGTCTCGGGTTTTGAACTAAGCGTCGGTGCGTAAGCGGAAATTAGCGTGACAAAGCCGCTTTTTGTGTTTAGACGCAAGACCATAATTCGCTCGGAAACGCCTACAGGTGTTTCTATGGCGTTGATGAGATGGTTTCGAACCGCGAAACCTACACCATGCTCTCGTGTTTCCAAGGAACTCTTGCCCTTCCAGTAAAAAGTGTAGTTAGCTTCACGCAAAGACCCTTCGTCTTCAGTTCTGGTCTCTTGTAAGGCTACAATATCAATATTGAGCCTTGTAAGCTCCACGTCGATACTGTAAGTTTTGCGCAGTTCTTGGGCGCAATCGGAGCTTCCGTAGGTGTTCGGGAAGCCTGTCCTCATCGTTCGGACATTCCATGTCGCAAAGCGCATGTAAGCAGCGTTGGTGTGGGTTTTGGGATTTATGTTCCTTTGAGCAGGTGGTTAATGTCACAGCGTCAACGTCTAGCTGTAAGGCTTGTGTTCCGTTCACCCAGGCGGAACAAGTTAACGCTGAGGCGGATCAGTACCTTATTGATCGGGGGCTGCCCGACTTAAAGCAGGCGGTAACTGATCAATGGATCTACGATGGATCCTCCTACTGTCAAGAGTGGCCCCTGGCGTCCGCACTTACGCCTATTCGTGCTGACTTATAACCGGTGACTGCCACTCTCCGTGTTGTTTTCCACCTGCAAGACAGGTGAGCGAAGTGTCCTCTCCGTGGATGCTGCTACGCCTGGGCCTGGCGACTTTATGGCAACACGGGCTTGCCCAGTACCCATGCCACCCTCTCCTCCTCCCCAGCAGGATCCGCAGGAATGACGAGTCAATACGTGTGGTGCTGGTTTGGCCGCAGGTGACTGGCTTACGCCTAAACGGAGGCACCGCTCCGGGTTTAATATTAGTTTTCCTTCTTCTTCAATTCATCATACGAGTTCAGCTAATATTAAATTTTTCTTAAGTTATGTAACCATTACGGCAATTTCAGTATCTGAAAATTATTGACGATTATATTTTAACTATGTTCTGATAGAAATGTTTTAAAAAGTGTAAATTCATTGTAAAGTGTTATCTATAAATTGGCTCATTAAACATGAATTTTGTAAATTACTTGTTTATAAATTTGGGAATTAAGTACGTAATGTATATAAGATAAGCGTGGTAAGGTATGTAAATAAGTGCCACGTTGGAATTGTCACGTAGAGTAAAGCGGCTCGGCGAGCAGGCGAGGCGCGCGGGTGGCCGGCGGTACGTCATGCGCTGCGTGCAGCGCGGCGCGCATGCGACTCTTAGCTCTGGAACGTAGACAGCACAGCGCTATTACAGCAGTGAGCGCAGCGAGTGGCAGAGCAGCGGCTAAAAGCAATAGCGCGCGCTGTGCCGGTGAGTGCTGCGTGCTGCGCGAGGGCCCGCAACCCGCCACGCCGCGCACGCCATGCTCCAATAACACCGCTTGCAACTCGTCTCCCGCAGAGCGCATAGCGGCGCGCGTTGCCTTCGGGGTCAGCGCCTCCCCTGTGTCCGTCTTGCGGAATTGAAAGCACGGCCCGACGTTGTCATAGAAAGCTGCATGTGGAGAGTCGTGTATTTGCAGTTTCAAGTTGCGGGGTTCAAGAATTTTAGAAATTTGTTCCTTCAGGGAAGCGAGATATAAATTATATGTACTGAATTTTTCGGTTTTTAAAAAAATAACGAGTTTATTGTAAGTGTGTGGGGGGGGGGGGGTTGCGATCTATGACCGAAAATGGAAAGGAGCGCTGTAGACAATGACCGCCGATAAAAATAAAAAAACACCAACCATTTATTTTCTCAATTCAATGTATTTGATTAATGTAATGGATTAATTAATTTAAAATTAATTAACTAGTTTAGGATAAATATGTATTACTTTTTTCACTTTACATTTAACTTTTAATCTGTTCAAGATCGAAATACATTACGCCTAATATTATTTAGTTTATCTTCTCGAATAATAATATAAATAATATATATAAATTCTAGCAGACCCAGCAAACGTTGTTCTGCCATATAAATTATATCTACTGAATATCTTGGTTTTTAATAAAAAGTAATGTATTTATTGTAAGTGTGTGGGGATGGGCACTATGACAGAAAAAGGAAAGGAGCGCTGTAGACGATAACCGCCGATAAAAACAAAAAAACACCAGCCATTCATTTTCTCAATTCAATGTATTTCATTAATGTAATGGACATATTCATTGTTTGATTAAAAGTTAAATGTAAAGTGAAAAAAGTAATATATTTTTATCCTAAAGCAGTTAATTAATTTCGAAGAGCAATTGAGTGTACGATATTTTTTTTCAGTGCTTCTTTAGCCAACACAAATAAACTCGATGGCTTGCCCACCCGAGAACATGCCACATATTGAACATGCCAATTGTCCATGTGATAAACATGGTGTGTCCAATTCTAAGCCACAAACGGACATGATTGGCCTTGCGACTTATTGATTGTCATTCTACATATATACATATTATATGCATAAAGCACCACCCTGCGAATTTTTTCATGCGTTTATTATTTTTTTCTTAGGTTATGTCTACAGATTTTTTGTGTGAGTGGTGCCTCATCGTACATTCGTCCCACATTATGAGACCGAACTTTTGAAATAGCTGGACCGTTATTTGTTTTATTTATAATATTGGTAAATGGTCACCCCCACTCATATACATTAGCACTATAAAAATATGAACCATCCCTTACATCGCGAATGCGCCAGCTCCTAAGATATTAATTTAAATTACTTTTATAATTTCAGTGAGGCAACCGCGTTTTTTATTGCCTTTCAATCGATTCAATTATTAGCAACTAACTGTTTCTATTAAAACAAACAAATTGCTGCTAAATATTTTTTGAAATATAATTTAATATTTTACACAACTCGATATGATTTATTTCACACGAACTATATAAACAAACATAGTCTGTTCAAAGGTGGCGCTGCTAACAGAATTCAAATGAAATTAAGTTTTACTTATTGCATTAAATAATTAAATTTGATTCAGAATAATAATATTATTTCTAAAGGATTTTATTTTGAATGATGTCAAAGTAATAAATTAAACATCAAAAATGTCTTTAAAAGTTTCAAACAATCAAAACAGTCTACTATAAATTAAATATTGTTATAATAGCTTGATAAATAATGGTCATTGATTTTGTTTTTTTTCCGATAGTTTTTTTATCATTTCTCTGATTATAATGTCAATAGTAAACACTCGAATCATGTGTATATTGAATGTATGTAATGTATGTATACTTGAATTAATTTACATGATTTATTAACTTATTTTTCAAGATTACATTATTTATACTTGCTACAATTTCGTTTTCTTGACTTTCCTCCATAAAATTGATGAAGACACGATATA
The DNA here is from genome assembly GCF_905147045.1 of Nymphalis io. Lineage (NCBI taxonomy): Eukaryota > Metazoa > Arthropoda > Insecta > Lepidoptera > Nymphalidae > Nymphalis > Nymphalis io. The sequence goes on from NC_065901.1 coordinate 11,762,342, forward strand.
AGTCCCATGTAAATTAAAACGATAACAAAAAAACAATATACGGTTGGGGAAGAAGGGACCCGGGAAGGAACGAAGTCTTTTGCTATATGTTTTCGTGTGTGAATGGATTTCAGGAACAGCCTTGCTACTGGATACGTGCCGATGAGCACACCGTTCAATGGTGACATTCCCACACGCACATTTTCGTTATTTTGTTGGATTTGTTCGTCTTTTCTTTCTGCTCTATTACCACGCATGCTTGATGCTTTATTAGTTCGACGGCCCAAATGGACCCCCTTGCGATTTTCTGGCAGTTTTCACTGTAACGCACACACAAAAATAGACCAAATTGTTGTATTTACTGGTAAAAACGGTATACTGGTAATGATCTTTTAGTATTTTACTAACCTTTTCAATATCATAAAACACGTTTATATTTCTTATCAATTAAATAAATCGTTAAATATTTTGCAAATTTTTAAGTGTCAAAATGATGCGAAGCTTCTTGTGAATGACGTGGACGAAAGTTCGATGAGGTTCACTATAAGTAATTATTTTGATATTGTTCATACAAAAATTCTAAAATCGTGTTTACAAAATGGGATGATGGGTTAGTATGGTGAAAATTTGGGGTTATCTGTATTTTTTGACACTAAATCTAAATAAAATACAAAATTTGAAAAAAAAACTGGAAACCCTTAACACCTAACGGTATGAAATATACTTTACGACCGATTCTGATACCTCCCAAATATACATTACAAATTTCATAAAAATCGGTTGAGCCGTTTTGGAGGATTTCGACTACAAACACCGTGACACGAGATTTTTATATATTATATTAACAAAGCTTAAATATCTGCTTCTTAAACTGTCTGTGTTTGAGATGAAAAAGCTTAAGTACCGAAATAATTTAAGTAGCATGGCTTTCTCCTGAAATTAACACGACCATAACAGAACGAACCGCCAAAAGAATTTTAAATGAAGTTTTCTTGAATGTTCTCAATAAATTCTAAGAATATTTTATGAAATGCCAAGTTATTTTTTTTTTCGAATATTTCCTTACGTTCTATTTACATTTTCTTTGTAATAAATCTTTATATTAAGCTTATACAAAGCTTGTGCTATGGAAACCAGACAACTGATATACTACTTATACTACTTTTCTTTTGTAAATACATACTTATATAGATAATTACACCTAGACTCAGGACAAACAGACATGTTCATGCACACAAATGTCTGTCCTCGGTGGGAATCGAACCCACAACCTTCGGCGTGAAAGGCAAGTATCTACCAACTACGCCAACCAGCTCGTCAAAAAAAATGAAGCAAAATATTAACGCGTTCGTATAGTTTGTCATTTACACGATACTGAAAACATTTGTTCCTAACAACATACATATTCGTTAGCATCTTTCTTAAGATTCTTTTTTTGTTATTGACGGTGTAAGAAATATTAACCATTCCGTAAATCGGAAATGCGCCACCAACCTTGGTAATTATGATGATTTGTCCTGCCTGTAGTTAAACTGGCTCATTAATCCTTCAAACCGGAACATGACTACGAGTAAGTATGGCTATTTGGCGGTAGAATATTGATGAGTAGGTGGTACCTACCCAGATGGACTTGCACAAAGCCCTACCACCAAGTGTAAGATTTCTAAGATTACTGTAACGCTTTCCAAATGAGAATTTAAAAAACAATTATCAGTCTTACATCGTTTTTATGTAAAATGATTTATATTTAAATAAGAAACAAATTAAGAAGTGTTAAGGAAATAATGACATTTCAATATTGTATCAGAAACTTTTTTTTTGTTTAGACAAGCGTATAGGCCACTTGCTGGTAAGTTTTTTCGTTTGCCCTTGGTGTGCTTAGTGCCTTACACCTTCAAGACGCCTCCAACTATGCAATTTAGGATGTCAAAATCCCTTGTGATTGTAATAATTGATTACTTAATCTCTCAACTGGAAAACATACAAAGGAATTAATGCTGTCTTGCAAAGCAAGGCTCAATTAACCTATATAGATATTATTTGTCCATTTCCAAGTAAGGTATGTATGTATGTATGTATGAAATAGTATGTATTTTATAATTATCTATATATAATTTTATACTCTATAATTTATATAATATGTATATGGTATATAATAATTATAAATACATATATATATTTATATGTATGTATGTATGTGTGTATATGTATGTATGTATGTATTATTATATGTGGTTAGTGGGATGTAAAAATGTGTATTTTATTAAATATTTAGTATCTCATTTTTATATGTAAATGCACTTACCTGTTCTCTTACAAAAATTCTTTCATCAAAGGTTGTCTGTAAGAGATCGCTATAAGCGATAAGACCGCCTTTGCGCACCATTTTTATTTTATTTTTCTTTGATTGTTTCCTACTTCTCTCATCTTATTTATATGTTGTGCAACAAGTGTTAAATAAATAAATAGATAGATATGAAAACAATATCATATATTATATGATATATATATATCTATAAATAATATTAAATATTTTAGTCTCACAAATGTGCCCCTAAAGTTTTTTTGTTGTTATATTAAAAAATCATAAAACTTTAATGGTTAAGTATATTCCGATTTGTTTAAAGGTTGACTGGTATATACTGGTATATAAATTAAGAACCTCTGTTCGAACTACAATATATTGATCAATAACATTTTATTTCCTTATAAAAGTGTATTTGTATAAATAAATTATTTGTAAGTAAATATGTCATAATCTATATTAGCAAAGTAAAATTACTAAGAAATATTAAAGTTATCTTATTGTGTTTGCTTGTGTTTAAAAACACTCGAACGGCTCGATTCTAATGAATTTGGGTAAAGAAGGCGTTTGTTTCGTAGAATAGTATTATATTTGGTTGTTTTATTTAATAATTCATAAATAGTACATTTTTATGTTTTCCTCGAGGCGTGGAATATTAGGTTAGGTTAATAAAGTAAGAAAATTATATTATACTTTACCTTCCAACTTTGAAAATTGTTCAAATTACAAAATAGTTCTTATAACTTTAAACAACGATTTCTATCATTTTAAGGTAAGAAAATTAAATTAACTCAGAATTTACATACTTATCGAATAGTTTTATTTGTTTAAAATTCCCAGTCGGCTTCAACGTCAACTTACAAACCAAACATTACTACAGTGCTTAAAAATATACGCCAAATTTAATAATATAAATCCTTCTTTGCGTAAATAAATTTCACAAACGCTTTGTCCGGGCCTTTGATGTATCTTTCCATTACTTTGATTTTATTTTGATGTACCTACATGTTTTTATTTCCAGACAGCATCACAATCGACATTTTAGGATGACGGTGATGACGATGAGGCTAGCCAACTGCGCAGGACATATTATAGTGTATGTGTGTATGCGTAAACACAGATGCACTTTCTATTGACTCTTATAATCCGATAGGACGGCAAACCCACACGACCGAAAATAATTCAGGCAAATGATCTATGGCTTTACGTGCAAGGCACTAGAGTGTACACATTTCAAATTTCCAGACTCAGGCTGCTACTGACAGTCTTTGACAGAAAACCCGATAACTTTTTATTGGCCTGACCCAGGATTATGACCCATAACCTCAGGATCTGTGTCGTCATGTCTAGCCACTTTTTTAGAAGAAAGCTACCCAGCTCCCACGGGGGGGGGGGGGGGTAACTGGGTTATGTGGGATTCTTGCCCACTAAAACTACTGCGATGGCCGTCCTCGGCACGGATCGGAGAGGCTGCGGGATCGTGTTGATATAACGCATCCGCGGCCTCTCCCGTGCTTTGCTCCGCTCGTGGCTCGGCGGAGCTCTCCTCAGGGGGCAAAGGTATTCCCTCCCTGCACTCCTCACTAGTTTGTACGGCAGCACGAGGCTATCCCGGCTGCCGTCCTCCTCAGGGCATATCTAGCCACTAGACCAACGTGACAATTATTTTAGGATAACTGATGTGACTGTACAATTTTAACTGTCCTCTGGTGTTATAATTTTATTGTTGCCACGTTTTTTGAAGCGGAAGTGTGTCAGCCATCTTCCTTGAGGTAGTGTTATAGGATCACGATTATGTATCGCCAATTTTAAAATGTATTTTTGATCTAAAATAGATAAAACAATGTTTACTACCGTTTTAAGATAATTAAACAAAAAATAGTCTTTAAAAATACAGTAAAAGTAATGAAACCCCACTGCTCTGCTAAGGCCTCCTCTTCCTTTTGAGGAGAAGGTTTGGAGCTTATTCCACCACGCTGCTCCAATGCGGGTTAGTAGAATACACATGTAGCAGAATTTCAATGAAATTAGACACACGCAGGTTTCCTCACAATGTTTTCCTTCATCGTCAAGCACGAGATGAGTTATAAACACAAATTAAGCACACGAAAATACAGTGATGCTTGCCCGGGTTTGAACCCACGATCATCGGTTAAGATTCACGCGTTCTAACCACTAGGCCATCTCGGTTCTTTATACTACATAAATACAGTATGTTAAATTGAAGATATATGAAATGTGTATGTTCTTTGAGTACTGGTGCAAATAGGAACTGATCAGAATACCAAATTGACAATTAACTGTATTGGAATGATCAATACGCCACTTGTCTCTCAGGATCGTTGATTAAACATACTTGAATTGCTTTGAATTCAATTGTAAGCAAACAGTATCTTAGTTTACAATAATTTCTAAAATGGCAACGACACGACGATGACCGAATGCATTGATTTCATATTGTATTAGTAATCGTTATTTATTGAAGCAACAATAAGGTATAAATTATGTTTTTATTACAATAACGCCCATAACATTTTATACGACTACCCAAAAAAGTGTAATGTATTCAGCGTTCATGTATGTATGTGAGCTTTTTTGTTCGGCCGTAACTTTTCAATGCCTGAATAGTTTTGGTTGTATGTAAGAAAGTTTATCCTACGATACCCTTTATCAATTTGAGTGCTACTGACTATAAATTTATTCACTAGCTAAACCCGAATTCCATACAAATCACATTTAATGTCAACGCTTTCGAATTGTTAAAAAAACTCGTACTAGGCACGCTGTCACCGATCGTATATGAGTTTCGAGCAATGAGATGTTCAGGTCGATCACGTCACGTACATGACTTCGAAACGTACGAACGTTTTTTATAGTTAACACCTTTTAATTACGCCTCAAAGCAATTCGTAAGCAAAACGAATAATTTCTTGAACATCCGGAAATAAGCAAATAATCATTTTAAAATTAACAACCGATAATTAAAAAAAAAGTAAGTTTGTAAGTTGTAGTAAACGTCCACAGCATACACGGCGTGCCACACTCTGATGGAGTGTATCGCTTGAAGGCCTGGCGACCTTAATCGGCGGAGACCTCTCGCCGCCGAGTGTGATCAATGCCATGCTTGTTAGCGAGAGGTGCTAGATGGAGATGGTCTCCTTCGGCGAAAATGTCATGTCGCATAAGGAAGCAGCGGAGCGGGAGCATGAGGAGAGTACCTCCGCTGACCCTCTTCGCCGTAAAAGACCGGGGAGAAGACGTTGGCACTATGCGTATCTTCTCCTCCTGCCGTGAGTTTCGCCGGGGCTAGGGGGTCTTTAAAGCCCGAGAACCCCCTAGGCCTACAGAGGCGGAACAACCGTCGGGACGGCGCGGTAGTATGCGCAAGCGATCCGCTGGTTTTTTAGTGGACATTCCGGCGCCTTCAGTGCCGGCGAGTCCCACACACATGAGTAGGGGAAACACATACATGTGTTTTTCCTGTCCAAAAAATGTCCACAGCATGTAAGTAGCATTACTAAATATTGGATAATATATAAAACTAAAAATAAGGCGAGATGGTCTAGTGGTTAGAACGCGTGAATCTAAACCGATGATCGTGGTTTCAAATCCGGGCAAGCACCACTGAATTTTCATGTGCTTAATTTGTATTTATAATTCATCTCGTGCTTGACGGTGAAGGAAAACATCGTAAGGAAACTTGCATGTACCTAATTTCATTGAAATTCTGCCACATGTGTATTGTACCAACCCGCATTGGAGCAGCGTGGTGGAATAAGCTCCAAACCTTCTCCTCAAAAGGGAGAGGAGGCCATAACCCAGCAGTGGAACATTAACAGGCTGTTACTGTTATATAAAACTACTACTACTATATTCATTTTAATACTCTTTTATCAAGGAAAGAGCGAACAAAGGCTGCAAATATTTATCTCTTATCCTAAATTGTCTTTGTTCCGCTTCCATTGAAACTCTTAAACGTTGTAGTTATATTGAGAAAAAAATTATTAGAAATAAAACACGTTGTCTAATTGCTTCAACTGGTAACAGATTGGCTTGTTCATTAATTTCACACAGAGTATCGGTCAACGGTGAAACGCATTCTTTCTTTCAAACATTTCACGCGGTCGTCATTTGAACAGTTAGTATTTTATTTCTATATATTTAAGGACTAAATTCGTATAATTATTATGTTTTCGAAACATTTTCGAGATCATGGTTATCGATCGCACTAAGCCGTTCTGTTGTCTGAATGTAATGGCAGTTCTAGAAACTCCTTTGTTCTTTCCAACACAATATGTACACATTGAATAAAAATTGCTCAAAAACAGTAGATATCCTTTAATATTTTCATGATAGGAGAGCATTTAATTATATTAGGTTTAGGTTTGTTAAATTGTATTCAATAGATTCAGGTGGTTATATAAAGGTGGTAGGGCTTTGTGCAAGCTCTTCTGGGTAGGTACCACCCACTCATCAGATATTCTATTATAAAATAGCAGTACTTGGGATTGTTGTCTTTCGGTTTGAAGGGTGAGTGAGCCAGTGTAATTACAAGCAAAAAGGACGTAACATCTTAGTTCCCAAGGTTGGCGGCGCATTGGCAATGTAGGCAATGGTTAACATTTCTTACAATGCCTTTGTCTATGGGGGCTGGTGATCATTAACATCAGGTGGCCCGTGGCCCATATGCTCGTCCACATACTTTAACTATAAAAAAATACATCATCGATACTGAGCGAAAATGACAAGCCAAGTTGTCACGAATTATTTGCTTAAAACAAATAGACAGCAGCAAATCAATATCGATTTATGTACTACGTCTATCTTCTAAGTATATATACTTGGAATTAAACTTTAAGTATGTATACTTGACCTATATATCTACATATATTCGATAAGCAAAATAAATATTTTTATAAGAAAAACTAACATCTCGAAAGTGCCCAACTGTTGGACAAAGGGCACTTCTTTTTAAATGATGGCTTGGTATTCATTTGATCACGCTCTTCATGTGCAGAATACACGTGGTAGAATTTCATCCGACGCGTGCAAGTGTTCCTTATCCATCACATAAAATAATAATAACTTAATTTAATTTGTCAATTCTTTTATATCCCATCAAAAACATAAATGTGAAATGAGAGCCAAGTTCAATATTATGATATATGCCTTGGTTATTGACTTCAACGACAAAAGAAGTGAGATCTAAATGGGTGCCAAGTCCAATGGTCAAATTTATTTATAACAACATAAAATAATATATAACAACTTAAAATATCATTTCTTCTTATAACTTAGGATAATATATTGAAGCCTAAGGTCTGACTTGGCTAGTTCTCATATACTATCATTACTTATTGTACAGATTATTTTATCGCAGCGTTCCCCACCCCGTTGCTCCACGGCCGTCGCACCGTGTGCCGTGGTCCGAAATACCTGTTATCTAATTATTTATAAGTAATGATCTCACACTATTGATGGGCGTTAAATATTGAATAATAATTAGTACTAAATCCCAGTTACTAAAACGAAATAAATACGAAAGTCGACTATACTCTTAGTTATAAGTAGTTATAAGTACTAAATCTGACATGTTTGGATTTAAAAAACATTAAGGGTGGTCCATTCGTTATATATTCAAGCGAAGATCTTAAAATCCACATAACGACCGACTGTCATCAATTTTGATTGCTGATTCTTACATTACAGGTATATGTAAGTGTTCCTAATAGAATCAATTAATTAAAAAATTATAATAAATTGATAAAAATGTATTTATTTAATTGATTGATTGATTTAATAGTGTCTGATTTATTTCTTTGTATTCCCCGAATTACTAACTGGGTTAGAGTTTTGGTCTACAGGTCATTCAGTGATAAAAATGTCAAGTTTTTGACGTTAATATCTAAATAACCGCTTGAGATGTGTTTATGAAATTTGGGACACATATGTATCTCGCAAGCCTTAATATATGAGCCAAATTTGACATGTTTATGTGAAATGGTTTTTGAGTCGTGAGGGTCTCCAAATGGTTCGTGTAATATTACACACGGTGCTGCTCGCCAGATCAGCAGCTTGGCTTGTCACGCTACCGCGTGTCTAGATTTTATTTTATTGTATTAATTATAATTTACTTATTTTTTTTAATTAATGTTTTTTCTTAGTTGATTATTGTAATTTAAATGGATGAATTATTATAATTTAATTTATTAATTTATTGAATTTTATTAACAATTATAAGCAACTGACTGTATATAAATTATTTTTTTGATCATCCATGTACACACGCTTTGGGGTGTAATTTTTATTAAAATTAGTTCCCTAATTTTTCTGTATGCCCTAATTACATTCTGTTTTGTGTACCTAAGTAAATAAATAAACATATAAATGTTAATCTTGCTCGAATCGGAAACCGCAATTTTCGGTTCAATTCGCGCACGATCTACGTATTATTTTCACTGCGTTCACTTATTACCAATTATAATACGGGGGCTAAAAGCATGTATTTGTTTTGTTTATTGCTTCGTACATTCCCTATGTGATCCCAACAACGTGGATAATTTAATTAAAAACGGTTTGTTGATACAATTTTATAAGCTCGTCAAACAATAAAAATACTAATCCATCGTGATTATTGTAAATGCAATACTAAATTTTTTATCCATTTGAGCTCGTCTTTCACAAGGTTCTGTGAAGTGAGGCGATACGAAATTCGATACTGTGTTCGACGAAATACTTTAAATCGTATCCAAGTTTTGCAACGGAACTAAAAACCTCTTTGAAAAGAAGTTCTAACACGAACAGAAATTATTTTTAACTATTCGCTAAGTGGAGCTTATTATATCACGCTGTCTGATAAAAATTTTAGTTGAAGATGAAGCCAAGCCAGCTTAATATATGATCTTTCGTAAATTATTTATAAAAGTTACTTGTAAAGTTATTCTATAAAACTTGAAGCTAAACTAAAATGAGATACGATTTTGACTATAATAATAATAATAATATCCTGGGACATTTTTCACACACGGCCATCTAATCCCAAATTACTTTTCTTTTGTAAATACATACTTATATAGATAATTACACCCAGACTCAGGACAAACAGACATGTTCATGCACACAAATGTCTGTCCTGGGTGGGAATCGAACCCATAACCTTCGGCGTAAAAGGCAAGTATCTACCAACTACGCCAAACAGCTCGTCAAAATAATAGTGATCATTACAATATTTGGACAAAAAACTCATAAATTTATTAAAATATTAAAAAATAATATATATGACATTGGAAGAATGTCATCGCCATCACATCACACCTAAAGAGTTAAGACCTTTTTGCGGTGGGTAGATATTGCATTCCTCATATGAAGCTTTATTTACAATGCTCATCTTCAACGTCTGGCACGAGAAAAATTAACACTTAATGAACATAATATCAAAACATATGGACGACTATTACACTTATGATATTAGGAGTACGTAATAAACAAGTGTTTTCCTACGCAATACCCCATCAATATCATTTTGACGTATATAATTTAAGCTGGTATATTGGATTTTTCTAATAAGTTATTACGAAGTTGGCTCCTTGGGTTATTAAAGTAATGCCTACGTGTCGATAAGTAGATTAATTATATCTATGTCGAGTGATAGAATAATAATAAACGAATAGTAAAAAAAAACGTTTTCAAACAATGCTGTATCTCCTTCTAAGGACTTTCAAATCAATCATGATAGACAGAAAGAAATGCTGCACACTGGTGTAGCTCTCTGAAAACTAAATGCCCTCACTTATAAACGTTGCTTAGTGCGGATTACTTCCTCTCATCATTGATTTCACATTCGAAGAAGGCACATAAATGTCTAATTAAAGTCCCGCTAAGCAACGATTATAAGTAATGCTGTAAGTTTTAGAGTAAGTTTTTAATGGTTTGAGTTACATGAGTACATAAGAGAACTCCGTCTTATACGTACCGGTCTTATTCTAATCTTATATATTGTATCTTCATTTACCAAAAAAACATTTAAGATAAAATGTCAAAATGTGTTTGTAACTTTTATATTATATATAAATTAGAAATTATAGACACATCTCGAAGATCCACGAACCCGTTTAAACACTATCGGTGTAAAAATTACCGAGCTTTTACGAAGTGTAAGAGCGTTAAGGTAAGTGTGAAATTTATATAATGTATTAAAATAAAGCTATATCTACTTAGAACGCTACGCCTATCTGAGAAGCACCATTTACGAGTCACTTAATTTAGAACCAAACAGTACTTTACTTTACTCAATGTTCAGTACCTTTAATCAATAATATTTCATACATGTTTCACTCCATATGTACAATAAAATATTCATTATCACTGATACAAAATTAGTTTACAACAAATGATTTAATTTAAAACAGGAAACATTATTTTAAGTATTTAAAAATAGTTTTTAAATATTCAGTATTCTTCAGTATTGCTGCGATTCAGAAAACTTAGTTTAAGTTTAACTAGATTTGATACTTCAGTAGAAATCTTCAGTAGAGAACTTTTGCAATATATAGTACATCTTACCGTTTGATAAGTAATTGATATTAAGAGTGGGTATAAAGCAAAACTGTCAATCTTTGACTTGCTTTCGCAATTCAAGGGTAAAATTTAAATATTCTATGTTTAACTTAACAGTCGCATCTAAGTTTTTCATTTGTTTTATTTATACTCGAAATTCTATTGGTTATGAAGAGAAAAACTCCTGACACAAAAAGTCCTCTAAAAGTATAAAAACATATGTGTTTGTTCGCTCTTTAACTCTATTATACATATTGTATTTTAATAAAAGCGTCGTCGTGTCGGGAGACTGCAATTTCAAATAAAACGGATCTGTGAACATTGGTTGGAACAAGATCCTGTTGTCAAGTAAGCTGCTGATGATCTTCAAAGGCTAAATCAGATCTAAATAATTTATAGCTAAGAACCGTCTCAATCACTTCAGGTTTTAAAGAGAAAACCTAATCAAAATCGGGCCATTTGTCTGGGAGGTACGATGCCACAGGCAAACATAGAGCGTTAAAACTTACTTGGCGTTACACGTGGTCTTAATAATGCTCTGTCATTATTTGATTATCGTCACAGTATTATGTATTTCAGCATATTAATTTCATATATTTGTATTATAACCATTTTTATTCTGTTTATGATATGAAGGTATGTAAGTCGCCTTTCCTTGATTTTATTTATATTTTCAGTAGACGAGTCGACCCGATAGAAAAACTTGATAAAAAGAAGAAGATAAGAAGGACGTTTATCAGAATTTTTCTATTTCAATTTATTTTTGTACAATATTTTAGTTTTAAATATATATACTAATACTGCAATGATGTTGAAAACTACAATTTTATTTCCATTTATTATATTGGTATACAAACTTAATCTCACAAAGGAAAACCTAGCAATCTGAGATTTAACAGGATCGTAGATTGAAATAATGTACAAAATCACACAATCTTGTGAGACATTGCCAAGAAAGTTTAAACAACATAAAACGTCCCTCAGTTAACTTTGTCTTAATAGAATTTATACGTCTAAAGCTTTTACTATGAATGAATGAAATGAATGAATGCATTCAGTGCGCACTGATACCGACAAAGTTTACTGTTTCTATAATAAATGTTGTATGAAACTATCTTAATACAATGTGTAGCTATAGCGTCGGTGGGACACGTGTATCGTTTAGAATGTAAGCTGCATTGCCGAACCGAATACAAATAATTATATTCAAATTTCAAAATCACAGGCAATCGTTAATAATATTTAATGTTGTAAATTAAGTAGAAATTTGTTTCGAACGCGATTTCCACATAATTAACTTTCTATTTGATAGCGAAAATCCGAATGGAATATATTTTGACACGCACACATCGTACGCTCTCACACACCTATACACGGACACGCAAGTTCTCACACATTCAGAACTGAACAAGACGATTTACTAATATTTGATATTCTACGGACAGATCGATTACAATATCTTCAAATCAAAAGTTAGTAATTACGAATACGTTACTTACTTCGGTTGATACATGAGTTGATCCCCAAAACTTATAATTATTGCTCAAGCTCAAAGTTAAACTATGTGAGCTTTAGACAATCATGTTATCTAAAATATCAACAAATAATACCTATCTGTTTATATATCTCGTGTCTATGTATACTCTGTTAAATAATTTAATAATTAATTATTATTATGTATAAAAATCAACAGCCCTGATATACCGTTTCTATTACTAATTTTTCAACATACGCTTTAAATGAAGGACTTAGCATATATCCGCAAGGTTTTATTATATATATTTAACAGGGGGCGTAGCTCAGATGGTAGAGCGCTCGCTTAGCATGCGAGAGGTACCGGGATCGATACCCGGCGCCTCCAGACTTAAATTTTAATTTTAAAATAATTATATACAAGTGGCATTCATATACTTTTCCCGCCGCCTTGCGGAGAGACGGAAATCCGGGGAGGTTTTAGTGGGTAGGACGGTGGCCCTCTGCCCCGTGAGTCCCACATACCCGTCCCGGTCCCCCCGGACCGGGCGGCAGGCGTAAATGCCTATCCTCCCCGAAAAAAAAAAAAAAAAGTTTTTATTATATATATTTTGTTTTTAATAAACTAAAAACTTTAGTGTTCTTATTGAATTGTTTCATTGCGATAACAGTTTTAGTTAACACACATGCTCACAGAACCACACATATATGTAACACAACACATATAAATCATAATTCACATGCCCTTTGTCGAGATTATTTGGGGCGACGAAGTGTGTAAGCTGTACGGAAACGACTTAGCAGGCTTTTACAGTCGGCCGCTTGCCTGACGTAAGCCCTCTTTGGAATCGCTTTTGCAGTTAAATTGGTTTTCGTCCACCACACACGTGGTCGAAATACTTACGTGGTTGATTGACAAATTTGCTTAGCCAACATTCAATATTCAACTCTTCTTAATTGATGCTAAAATTCAATTTTGTTAGTATTGTCATTCAAAAAGACTTCAGCTGCGGTGATTGGAAAATGATTTTCACGCAAACACAGGTTGCAGTATCCATTTCTTTAATATTAAAATCGGTCAGCAATCATGACACGTCCAGAGCTCTTTTTTGGCGTGTCGGATCATGCATGACCTTACGTTCATTCCGAGGCATGGAAAAACTGAGGTATACCACAGAGAAGTTATTGACAAAAAAAGTTAAAACCAACACATTGAAATCGTTTCTCTCGTTGCACACAAAGAAGTGTCACTTCGAAATAATACATTAAATTTATCTTGCTTTTTTTTGTTAAAAAAAAAACAAGATTTTCATTAAGCCGTCCAAGTAAGCTGAAAAGTTAATTTACTAGGATATAAGCAAAATACGCTATACGAGTATGTCAGATCTTCTAATTTAGAGGTAATATGCTAGCGTTAATTGTAACTTAAGCTCGCTACAGCAGCCATTTTATCATAAAATCCTGCGTTTCTCTCTGTGATTGCTTACATTACCATAGATATTGGGCGTTACGATCTGCTTTCTTGTTTTATTAAAAGTATATAACAAGAGATACATTAATAAACTGCTATCAATAGCAATATCTATGACAGCGTCTGCCAATATTATGAGGCAGTTTAATTTGCCAAGAGTGATGATTTTCTTCTGATATATTTTGGTCAAGATGATTTAATCGTAAGACAAGACAAACCATTTTACGGTTTAAGAATTTATTTTTCAAAAAAAGAAAAACAATTCCCTTTAATGCTTGGGAACTGAGATGTTATGTCCCTTGTGCATGTAATTACACTGGCTCACTCACCCTTCAAAACTGAATGTAATAATGCCAAGTAGTGCTGCTTGATATGATGATATCGGCCTACATGCATAAAGCCCTAATTTGAGCAATTGTCACTAGTTTGTGTATAAAAAAAAACAAATACCATAGACATAATAAAACTGTCACTATCACAACAACGCCAAGTACTGCTGTTTTGCGGTAGAATATCTGATGAGTTGGTGGTATCTACCCAGATGAGCTTGTACAAAGCTCTACTACCATCTACCATCACTATACTATCATGTGCAAACACATGTGGTACACATGAAAAGTCTTAATGTTTTTCTAAATTTTCAATATTTTTATGATTAAATTCCGACCAATGAGCTAACACTAGTAATATTTAATATATCGTTTTAATTCGACGTATGGTCTCAATGTATAGGATAACCTTAATATTAATAATACCATTTTATACATGTATTTTAAGGTTCATGAATAAATAACAGTAACGACAAATCTTTTCGGATGGTGAGCCAATGTAGGTTTACCAGAGCATGTGTCTATTTGCGAAGGTTATCTCACTATGTGACTATTTACTGGAGTCCCTTTTAAAAATAATTAAAAAAAAATTATAATGTGTGTGTTTTATATGAAATCTTAGTGTTAAGGACCAGCAAGTTTTCGTTTCTGTTTTCATAATCATGTAATCTATATAGGAGGTAATCTCGGTTGCTTTGATTATTATAATAAAAGAATATTAGTAGTGATTACTACTAATATTTTTTACTTCGTTATATATAAATATGTATAAATTTCGTTACTTACCGTTCAGTTCGTTACTGCTTCGTCGTATCTCGCAAAATATGCAAACATAGCAGACGGTGATGATCAGAAGAGGCACAAAGTACATTGCGCAAAGACAGAACACGTTGTACGCGACCTCGAGCTGTGCGCTTGCGAATGCGTCGAACGAAACGCACTGTTCAAATCCAACAATATAGGGATGGTGCATCACGCGGAACACGACACTCTGCGAACAAAAGTTTTAATTTAGTTATATAATAACACTTCTAATACTAGGAAAGTGTTAATATAGATTCATCTTAAAAATAGGTAGTGTTTGTAACACATAGTTATATTATACTGTAATAATATTAAATACAGTGTTTATGTGTGCGTAAAGTATGAAAGTGTGAACCGTGAGCATTAATTGGGTGTTGTTTATTCCTCTTTGTTCGGTTATCAGTAGTTTATAGCAGAGTACATTTGAATTAGTTTTCAGGCAAATACTTGGATTCTAGTATTGACGAACTTTAGCTGAATAAATTAAAAAAGAAATAAGAATAGAAAAAAAAGAAAGTTATTTTTTTACATTTTTAATACTACGCCCTCCGCCATCATGCAGAAAACCGGATGTGTCCATTATATTTTTTTATGTTTCTAACATTTTTTATGCCCATCAAATTTCTGTAAGAAATATTAACCATTCATTACATCGTCAATACGCCATCAACCTTGGGAACTAAGAAGCTATTTTCCTTATGCCTGAATTACACTGGCTTACTAACCCTTCAAAACGGAATGCAATAATGCCAAGTAGTGCTGCTTAATAGTATATAATAATCGATGAGTGGATGATATCGGCCCACATGCATAAAGCCCTAATTTGAGCAATTGTCACTAGTTTGTGTATAAAAAAAAACAAATACCATAGACATAATAAAACTGTATTTTTTTGCGTTCTGTATTATCTGTATTCTGTATTAAACAGCTTTTGTGATTGGATAATTTCTGACTCTGGTCTCTAGGGCCAATATCTATGGGTAGTAGTGACCTTCAGATGACCCATTTGCCAGTACGCCTACTATGAATTAAAAAAAAAACTTAATTTAATATATCATGTTCCGTTTTATGACAAATATATTCACGAACAAAAAACACCGCAAGTTATCGTCGCAAAGATAATATCATGCTAAAACTGCCCTTTAAACATTTAATATTAAACTTCAAACGGGATTAAAGTTCGTTTATTCAAATATTATGCATATGTATGCACGAGAGACTTTGAGAGAAAAAATTCCTCATATATTATTAACCTTAGCATAACATTAAATATTCGAGGCTAATACAAAAGAATAATCCTTTGATAGCCTTATTTTTAACGGACTGTATTGTATGTAAGAATCAATATGTTGTACAACGCATTCAGAATTTATACACGTGATTTTAGTAATTCTTCTTCGACACAAAAATCCGACACGACTGGAAAGAGTTCAGACGCAGGACCAACGGCTTTACGTGCTCTCACGTGCATTTACGTGCACGGGAGTACACACTTCCAACTTCCAGACCCCGGGCTGCTACTGAGAATTTTCTGATGGAAAAACCCAATCTTTTATTGGCCCGACCTGGTAATTGAACCCAGAACCTTCGGGTCTGCTACCTTACATCAAGTTACTAGACTAACGAGGCGGTCAATTCTTATATATTTGCATTAATGACTGTGATGGAGTGAATGTTTTATTTACTTATTCGATAGTGTTGACGTTAACTGTTGACGTCGCTATTTTCATTCCTACAAATCGCAGTTAACGCTATCGTATACGCATCAAAACTCGCCCTAGGTACACAGGCACTATGTTTTTCATTTCGCCGATGACATGTTTCTACTCGGGGAGCTGGAAAACGACAAGAATGACTTGTTTCGGTGTAATATATGTTTAAATAATTGTTAATTTCCATGGTAACTTTTTTCGGTTAATTTTTTTAATAAAGTTAATATTATAATAAATAATAAACAGTCTATTAGTAGATCTTACAACACCCACGGGAAGAAATGAGGGAGAGCTCCCAGTACTCTGCGGGGCACTATACAAAATAGCAGCAAAAAGAAACCAATAACGCCTATCGATTAGGTTATTTGATAAATAAAACTCTCTTTAGAATCTACATAATAAACACACATGCTTCTAGACATGTTTGCCTTTGTAGTTGTTTAATATATACAGTGATAAAATCCGGAATAAACTAGTTAGCTCTAGCTACCAACAACTTTAAACTCCCCCATTTTGAGTTTTATTCTTTTCTTACTACTACTAATTAGTAGTCCGTTGTTTGTTTTAGGTCACTCATTGTTATTATTTGATATTAAAATTCACATTAAATATAAATATGATAGTCAAAAAATGTCACATTAAATATGAATGGTATAATGATATTAGCTGAGGGAAATAGAATTTACTAGTGGTAGGGCTTTATGCAAGCTCGTCTGGGTAGGTACCACCCACTCATCAGATATTCTACCGCAAAACAGCAGTACTTGGTATTGTTGTGTTCCGGTTTGAAGGGTGAGTGAGCCAGTGTAATTACAGGCACAAGGGACATAAAATCTTAGTTCCCAAGGTTGGTGGCTATGTCTAAGGGCGTTGGTGACCACTTACCATCAGGTGGTCCATATGCTCGTCCACCTTCCTATTCTATAAAAAAAGAATGATAAAACTGTAGTGGAATGAAGAAATGTTAGTTGACATGCTATTGAAGAGGAAAATAAATTTCGGGATAAATCGAGGCTTTATATCCAATATCAGAATGTAATTATCATAAACATAAATTATTCATCGGATTAAAACGAAGTTCAAAAAGACTACGAAAAACCGGGAGTTGAAATTTAAATTAATTAATTAATAAGTTTAAGTTAAAAAAAATATTTTTAACGTTAAATATGTATAATATTAAGTACCCATAAGTATAAAATCTATTTGATTATTTATTTTTCACAACTACAAACACAAAAACGTCTCAAAAAATAGGCTATGACAACCGTTAAAAAGCATTTCGTATAAAAGTCAACGAACAAAAATACAGATTTGTGTGGGAGTATTTTAGCAAAGGCGTAAGAGTACATTATTTAATATAAATATATATATATATATATATATATATATATATATTATATATATTTATATATATATAATAAAATAATATACATAAGACAAACTTTTCTATTGTAGTTCTATAATTAGAAAGATAATAAATACACATTATGATATATATAATTAAATTCACCACATCGAATTGCCTTTATCAGTACGTCAGAGATCAGACCAAATATTATTGATGTAATTTTTAAAATAAAGCATATTTATAACGATTTGAATAAGAATCAAATTGATGTAATATATGTGTATATGTAGCTTACAGAAGAGTGCCCCGGTAACATTTTCAAGCACTACACAACCCATCGACAGAATAAGAATGGCAGGAATCTTTCCTTCCGTCAAAGTAGGAGCAGAAACCCTGGATAGGTTGCGGAGTTGCTGACCTTCTTCCAATAAAGTAAGAAATAAACATCTGCTTTACTATTCAATTTGTATGTCAACGAGCTAAACGTAATCGTCTGGAACTACTAGAGAACCTAAATAAATAAATATACTGCTAAAATCGTAAATGACATATTTTTTAATAATATACACATACTTTTTTTTGTAAATACATATTTATGTAGATAATTACACTCAGACTCAGGACAAACAGACATGTTCATGCACACAAATGTCTGTCCTGGGCGGGGATCGAACCCACAACCTTCGGCGTGAAAGACAAGCATCCACCAACCACGCCAACCGGCTCGTCAAAAAATATAATAAATAGTTTATGATAACTAACCTGCGGTAAACTGCATCCTAATGCGAAGATCCAAGCGCCGTACAACATTTGCTTACTTCGTCTTCTTGCAACAGACAGCTTCAAAGGGTACAGAACAGCGAAGAATCTGTAAGAGGGAATTTTATTCGATATTTAATATTAACATTGTTGACCTACCGATTGTATCCGACCAAAGCGACGCGTTTCGCTTGGCCAAACATTCATCTTTGACCAAAAAAGAGCGCAAGGTTTGACTTGCTTCAATATATAGCACAAATTGTAATGTCAAAAAGTAGTGTATCTTTCGGGTTTTTTTTTTGTTTCAATATTCGGGTAAATCGGCACCAGCTTTGATCAAACATTCAACTTTGGCCAGAAAAGAGTGGAAGATTTGATTTTGGCTGATCTCATAACATTAAACTATAGGTATACACTTCAACTAGTTTTTAAGTCTTTTATTTTAGGTCGGTTGTGGCAACCTGGTTGTGTTAATCATTGGTCATAGACAATGGCACTGCAAGAATAAAAAACTTCTCCTTACATTAACAAGACGCTATCAACCATGGGAACCATCTTTACAATTTTGCATAAGGGAATTAGGCGTGTTTTGGTTCCATCTTTATCTTAATTTGTATTTGTTAGCTCGTAATTAAAAATTGGTAAGCAAAAAAAGATACAAAGAATCCCACTGTTTCTTTTGCCGGTTCTTCTCAGGTCGCAGGTATTTCTATCCCAATTGATTTTAGTGTTTCTTTATTAAATAATTTTTACGTTTTAACTAATATTGGTAAATTACATACCATATTATGTTATTACAATACATAATTTTCATTATCTAGGCAGCCGTGGATACTGTACTATACTGTACTGTATTGATTTTACATTATTAGTCAACGCGTCACTGCCTTCTATCCAAGATCTAAGATGTTATATATATTGTGGTTATATGACTTTCATAAGTGGGTGGAATCTATCAGGCGGACTTGTGCAAAGTCCTAATTGGCGACTTTAAGTCAACATTATATAAGATTTGACAAGAAAAACAACTGTCACGCAACAATAAAGAAATCACTACAACAAAATATAATTAAAATTGTCATCCTGGAATCTCGATTCATATGCTGTCTTGAAATAAAAACATATTAGCATCAAACTATTAAAATTTAACGAGATGATAGAAAGAAGCACTATAGACACTGATCACGCTTTAATTAAAAATGACCATAAGAGTTTCATATTAATTCAATTCGATTAGATTTGCACGAAAAAAAACAAAGTAAAGGTAGTAACACTTTTTATATAGTATATTTAGTTTATTGATAGTACTGCCTCGTTGGTCTAGTAGCTAGATAAGATCGCAGACCCCGAAGGCCTGGGTTCAAATCCTAGGTCGGGCCAATAAAAAAGTTGTTGGGTTTTTCTGTAGAAAATTCTCGGATCGGATTATGAGAGTTAGGAATAGAGTATACCTGTGTGTACGCATCTGATTGGCCGCCGTGTCCGAAATCGGTCCGTAGTACATTAATTATTTTGATAATTGTCTGTCACTTTATAACAAATTAAAAGCAATTCATATAAAATTAAAATAAATAATACACTAATTAGTTTGAAATTTATAGGGTTTTAAGTTAATTAAAGTAATTTCAAGAATCGATCCTGTGGTTTCCGCGTTCAATCTGGGCTGGGCCACTGAATCTTCCTTGTGCATTATTTGTGTTTATAAGTTATCTCTTATGAACAATTGGTGGTAGAGCTTTGTACAAACTTTGTCTGGTTAGAAACCATCCACTATAATAACCACATCAAATATTTTACTGTCAAACAACAAAACTTATTGTTGTGTTCCTGTTGGAAGGAAGAGTGAGGGTAACCACAGCCACCTCATATTACATTATTTGCTAAGGTTATGGGCGTATTGGCGATGTAAGAAATGGTAAATATTTTTTACGGCCACTTACTATCATGTGGTTCATTCGCCCGTTTTCCTATTCAAAATATAACAAAAAAAAAAAAAATTAAACAGCTGGGTATTAAGAAAAATATTGTGAGCAAAACTTGCATGCTTCGAATGAAAATTCTGCATAACCAATAACTTAGACCACCGATGAGATAGATAACAAAATATTTTTTTCCACTTTACAATATTATTATTTTATAAATACAATATTATGGGCGTGTTACAATTTCAATTTCAAAGTTTACATTTTAAAACATTTTCTAACTTTAATTTAATTTATCTTTATATATAATTGTTTTATTTTTATCAGACAAAATGTGATACTATAAATTAACTTCTATAACGTACTAAGTCGTACGTAGAGAACCCTATAGTACCTTACGTATACATGTATAAATTACGTATGTATATATACGTATATATATATATATATATATATATATATATATATATATATATATATATATATATATATATATATATATATATATGTATATATATGTATTTCTAGTTTTTGCCCGCAGCGTTATTACTTTACTACTATTATTTGTTTTACTTCTGTTATTTATGTAATTGTGTGCTACATAAAAATATGAACTTTAATTAAGGTAGACATTTTTTGACATCAAATTAAGTGTCTTTTAATATTAATTAGGTTATATATGAATTAACCTTGAATTGAAATTGAAATTAAAAAAACACTGTAACTAGCTTCTATGTTGGTTTTATTAATATTTATTATAATTACTTTATATGATTACTCCACTTAATATTAATGATGAATTAACTATATATGTACTGGTTGGATCTGTTGTATGTGTATAGTAGTCTATAAATTTTTTTTTGCTAAAAAATCGCCTTACGCGTTTCCCCAACATGAGGTGAGGGGAAACGTATGTGGGACTCGCCGGCACCGAATGCACCGGAGTACCCACTAAAAGACCACCCATACCCTTACCGTCTTTGGGGGGGGCGTCACGGAATCGCTTGCCCATGCTACCGTGATGTAGTAGAGCCATATCTATAAAGACAGATAAAATTTTAAGTGTCTATATGTGACTTCAATATGACAGTATAACTTTTTTTTAAAGTTAATATAGCTGTTTTCGAGATGCTAAAAGCATAACAAGATTTTTTTATTTTACTTTACTGTTGCTACGTAATAATTTAAATATTTTTTAGAATTTAAAAGGATTACCGACACAAGCTGAATTTAACGCTGGCGAAGCGGCGGCATTCAAATAACTTCGCTTGATACTCGACAAACATAGTGTAACTACTGCCCAGCTGATATTTTGTTAAAGTAGTTTTGTTTCGCTCGTAACTGTTGACGTTTAATTGAATACCTGCAGTTACAAAGTAAGTACATAATACTGTCCGTACAAATACTTTTAACTTATCGTGTTGGTATTATTGTGAAGTCAACGTGACGCCTTTAAAATTCATATTATATAAAGCTTTTTTAAGAGCTCGTTGATTGAGAGTTTTCTTTGAACTATTTTTAGATATTTCTACAAATATCTAACAATGGTAATAATTAACGAAAAATTATTGTAATTAATATCTGAGTAGAATTTATACTACAATTTTTATTTATAAGACAACACAATATTAGAAACAAGATTTATCTAGTTTTTTATTTCTTTTTTTGAATAAGTCTGAGTATTGTCTTCATTCATAATAGAGGAAACAGAATAGCAACGTTCCTATTGGTTAGACGCGTGGCTGCAGCGCCACATGCGTTGAACTATTCTCATTTCATCAAGTGTCATCGATATCCGAACTGACAGGTTTACGTGCTCTCATAAAATACTGTAATCTGTGTTCTCAGTGAGTTCTATGGAAAACGTATAAATAGGAGGATTGATGACACGTCCTGGACCCAGTCTATATGGTAGTTTAGTTTCGTCATCGGTAGGTGCTTCTGGTACAGGGTTCAGCTCAGGCAATTAACCACAAAGTTACAGGATGATAATTCTTGTTTTTTATGTAGGTAATCAGAAATAACAAATTACAAAGTAGGTATATTATAACTGTCAGAGTTGCGTGAACCAACGGTCCCGTTTGGAAGGTCGAACTGTATCGCTCTCTGTAATGAA
This sequence comes from Nymphalis io, assembly GCF_905147045.1. NCBI lineage: Eukaryota > Metazoa > Arthropoda > Insecta > Lepidoptera > Nymphalidae > Nymphalis > Nymphalis io. The sequence continues at coordinate 11,785,116 of NC_065901.1, forward strand.
TTGAGCTTCCGACTCATCCCTCTCCAACCATTAAAATATGACAGTTCTCCTCCAAACGATTTCGATCACATGACTTGTTACGTCCCGGCTTTCACACCCCACCGTTACTTTCATTAAAATATTAAATGGTAAAAGCAAATTTACCTCGGTTTTCATCGAAACTGCTACGAAAATTAACCGTCCCAGTAAACTTTTATACAGTTAAAATTACTGTTAAAACCGCTTTACATAAATAAGCGCTTTACATAAATACAATATTAGCGGTTACTATATTCGAGAAACGATTCGTTTTACCTATGAGGAGTATTTCAGAAGCTGTTATTGGTGCTTACGGAGAAGGCTATGAATAACGGAAAGGTGGGGAAGTTAAATGTATGAAATTGTCAATTACTAATCCTAACTAATGTTATAAATGCAAAAGTGAACTTGTTTTATTGTTTATTTATTTGTTTGTTTACTTGTTACGTTTTTACGTCTTAACTATAACGATCGTAAAATTTCTCGTACATGTTTTAAGGGTACAAAAAAGACATAGCGTACCTAATAATATTAATGCAAATTCGTTTAAGTGATTGTTTAAACTTGCAGTTTGCAAATTATCAAAGTTGATGAATATTTAGAGCGCCTAAACCTAGAAAAATTTTACATTTCAAACGCACGCGCTTATACGCCTCTCGGTATGTCAACCAACAACCTTTATTGGTCCGTCTCGAGATTTTTATCGATTAATCCAGTTATAAGCTAGCCCTTAGACTAACCAGGAAGTTACGTTGTAAATTACATAATAAGATTGTTTTTGAAATTATAATCAAATCAGTTACGTGTGATTGACATTAATATATTCAAAATCCAAGGTCGCCGTATTTATGAGATGGGGTAGATATTACTCAATGTCTAAGAAATTATATAACAGTTTTAAATATTAATAAAACCATCCAACCAACAAAGGATTTTTTTCGTTAATGGATTATTCAGAATATTATTATGCTCTTAAAACGTTATATAGACATGTACTTTCTACTATTATCTGGCGAAATTAGAAAAATCTAACCTATTAGTTTTGAATATAAAAACACAAAATGTATTGCAAGATTCTTTTGTTATTAAGTAATTACAATATAATCTTGCAATCATTTTGTCTGAAGTAAATTGAAGACCGCGCAAATCCATCTGAGTTTTGATGTGCCTGAATTGGATTCAAATAATTTTAATTATTTATCTGGTATCTGGTTATGTGGAAAACTTAACATTGATTTAATGATACTTGAATATTTTTCATTTTATTAGATGTTAGTTTTAGATTACTTACCTATCGATAGATATGCACACAAGCACATTAGACGATAAATACAAGCCAAAAGCTCGCATCACGAGTAGCACTTTGCACAGAATATTGCCCACAAGCCAAGCGTTCGTGTACTTCCAACCGATCTGAAACAAAATGAGACCATTAAGTAAGCTAACTTACTCTTTAGTCAGATTTAGTGTGATGACATGAACACAACACGAAAAGCGCAGCAGACAAGTTATTTTAAAATAACGACAAGAACGGCTATCAGATGGATGTTAGTTAAAATTTTGCATAACCCAGCCAGGGAACTAGTATCTTTGGATTATTTTCTTTTTTATAGTCTGTTTTGATGCAAAGAGCGTTTTTATTTTAGTAGGTTACGTGACTTGATGTGAGATACTGTGATGTAGACATCTTTATGTGTCGCAAATATGCTAATACTAGTTCCTAAACGTATCAAAGTAAGGAAAACTTACTTGAGTAGAAAAGGGAATAATTTTGTTGTTACATAAACAAAAGATAAGCGGCACAGTTATGGAAATGAAGTGTAAATGACTTTTTTTAAAAGAATACATAAATAAGTATTTGACTTTATAATAAGAAATACACAAATCAACAAAACAATCATTAATTATTTTAAATGCTAACAAGGTTTTGTTTTGTAACTAAAAATGATAATTCAAGTTATTGTATCAGACACGCGCGAGTCGTTACGGTGTTCGGACGTGTTGTTTGCGCTTTGCTAATTTTATCAATATACCCTCATAAGTTTAATAAAGTGAGGATGAATGTTAACGATAGTGATGAAGAGGAAAATAATGATAATTTGTGATTTGAAAATAAAAGTGGGAGGGAAATCAATATATTAATACAAGATTAAAAATGTTGTATTAAGCTCTAACCAAATGTGGGAAGAAAAGGTTTTTGTTTGTCTAAATATTTTATTTATTGAATAGAAAAAGTATTAGTTAAGTTTATTTAAAAGAGCAGAGATCTTTAAGAAGGAGGAATAATCCTCCAACAGTAACAGTATTGAAAAAAAAAAAATTATACAATGGAATGCACTGTGTCTATGCCCTAAATTGACTCGTTTTGATGCTTTATTAATTCAGAACAATATCCACATAGCTACAATTAGTGAAACGTGGCTTCGTGAATATACAATAATATTTATTAAAGACTACAATATTTTTAGGAATGACAGACTAGATTCATACGGTGGAGTAGCAATTGTTATACATAAATCTATTTGCGTTACATCACAACCACTAAAGATTAATAATGTAGGTATGGAAGTCATTCATACTAGGATGTAACTAATTAGGATTAACTGTAAATTTTTACGAAATGTAGTTTTTGTCTATTGTCGAATTGTACTGTTCGAACTTCACAAAGTGACTGGGATAGTATTTTTTCCTAATTCCTTCCTGCTTCCCCCTTCCTTCTTAAGTCCACGCGAGCTGGTTTTCGATGTCACCGCCTAACTGTGACATCAATTCCATCGCGAACAAAGAAATTTGGCAACTCCTTTCTTTGTCGCACTTCCAAAAAATGGAATTCCTTACCAGCTCACGTGTTCCCCTCCTCTTACAACCCGGGTTCCTTCAAACGAGGCATCTTGTGGGCCGGCAAGGCGAAGGCGGCTAGTGCAGAACGTTTTTCCCGTCTGTACTGGCCGTCGTCGCGTTTGGACTCTACTACCACTTACCAACAGGTGGAGTAGAGTCATTTGCCCTCCCGGCGAATATAAAAAAAAAAAAATATTTAATAATAGAACAATTATAGGCGGCGATTTTTATGGTCATCATTCAAACTGGTCTAATAGGAGGGATGTCAGGGGAACACAACTTTTTGATGCTTTATTAGATAACGTCTTCATAGCACTTAATAAAGGACAATCAACCTGGCTAAAATTAGTTAACAGGATTCTTCAACAATCATCACCTGACATTACCTTTGTATCAACTGATATAACAGTGAATTGTAATTGGAATGTAAGCAATAAAAGTCTAGGCAGCGGCCATTTAATTATTAGTTATAATTTTAACTGTACGGATACTTTGCACTTAGTACAAAAAAGAAAATATAAGTTAGCTGATTGGAAATCTTATAGTTAGACCCTAAAAGAAATATTTGACAGTTATTGGTATACACTTTAAGATAGCAATATACAAATTATGTACGATTTTCTTGAAGCTGTAATAAACAAGGCCGCTGACATATATATACCCAAAGCAAAGATTTGTACAGACCCCACGAGAAATTTCACGCCTAAGCAATATTGGAATGCAGCTTTATCTAAAGTAGTTGCGGAACGTAGATTAGCTCTAAGTCAATTTAGAAAGAATCCTATCCCAAGCAATCTTAATTCAATTGAAAACAAAGTAATGGAGAGCTAAACCATGATAAAAAAAGCCAAAAGTAGTAATTGGCAAAAATTCTGTAGTGACATAGATGGAACAGTAACCTTAACAAATATGTGGCAACGTATATGTTGAGTTAAACGACTTAAATACAAAAAAAGTTTTCATTTACCTGAAAAAAAAGAGGAGTTATTATGTTCCCTTGTTCCTGACTATTGCAATTATCGCCCCAATTTAATTCGTCTAACTATTGCCTGGAATCTGATTTTACAATACACGAGTTAAACAATTGCCTCAAGAAAAAAGACACTGCTCCTGATGTCGATAATATTTCATTTTCTATGCTTCATAATCTGCCAGACATCGGTAAAGAGTATTTGTTAGTCGTTTATAATTGAATTTTTTCTACGGGCATCATCCCAGAACAATGGTGAAATGTCGAAATTTTACCAATTCCCAAAGGAGATTCTACCTATGTAGAACCAAAACTTCGACCTATTTCAGTCATGTCGTGTATTTGTAAAATATTCCATATTATAATTGCTAAGCACTTAGAGTAGTTCGTGGAAAAAATAAAATATTATCACTTTATACTAACGGGCTTAGAAGGGGACAGTCGTGCTTAGATTGTTTGACTAGATTAGTGTCTCAAGTCCAGATAGGTTTTTCAAAAAATATTCCTACGGTAGCTTCCTTTCTTGAAATTGGAAATGCCTATAATAACGTGTCTGTGTATGAATCGGTTAGACATCTGGATGAGTTACAAATCGGTTCTAAAATATGTAATTATTTATGGTCATTCTTGAGTGAGAGAAAGCTAAGAATTAAAATGGAAACAAGGAACAAGGAACTTGTCAGGTGGCTTAATAAAGGACTACTATCGCAAAGGGCGACCCAATATCACCTCTTATTTTTAATATCGTAACTCATAAAATCTGAAATATGAGTTTAAATAATCTATCAACATGTCAAATCGTTATGCATAGAAACCTAAATTTAATAATTTCAATTTTGACTTAGTTAGATTTAGAAGTGTCTCCATTAAAGTCGAAAATATGTTTCTTTAGTAGAAGTCATAGACGACAAACTATTTCCTTGAAAGTTATAGGAGTACAATTACAGCAGGTGGAAAATCTGAAATATTTGGGAATATGGCTTGACAGATCACTTCGGTGGACAAATCACATAAATGAAACTATTAATAGAATATCTAAATTTATAAATATTTTTAAAAAGTTTAGCGGGGTCAGGTTGGGGGATGCATCCAAATAACCTACGTAAAATTTACATATGCTTAATACGGTCTAGAATAGATTACGGCAGTTGTATTTGTGACAATAGTAGTAAAGTTAATTTATCTGAACTCGAAAAAATTCAAAACCAGTCTTAGAATAGTAGACCCCTATTATATTTATAAAAATTACTCCTATTCATGTAATGGAGAGCGAGTTAAGTATTCCCCCATAATTCACAAGAAGGCAATTTTTCGCAAACAAATACTGTTTAAAAGTGCAATCTTGCTCAAACAATGTCACAATAGATCTTTTAAATGAATTAGGTACACTTTGTTCTGACAATTATAGACAAAAAAAAAGGAAACCTTTATTAGCATCCAGATTTTTAGAGACAAAAGATAATAATATAGCTAGTAGTAATACACTTGAATTGTTTTTATTAGATACGTGGATGTCGAGAATAAATTCACAAAGTTTTATTAAGCATAAACTACCTAATGTCGTTTATAATAAAAATCTTACGAAGTAAAAGCGATTAAACTTAAGGCAGTAGAAGATTTAATTGAATTGTATAGAGATTTTGTAGTACTGTGCCACGTTGGTTCTGGTGTCACGTTCCATGTTCCAATAAGAAATTTTAAAGAAAAAAAAACAGAATAAACATTAATCTTTTGTCCACAATGTCAATATAATTGCTGGTTATTTCAAAAGCACTAACATATATTCGGTTTATGGGCTTACAACATTTCGTTTTATTAACAGACAGTAAAAGTGCATTACTTACAGACAAAAAAGCCAGATGACCCAGTGGTAAGAACGCGTGAATCTTAACCGATGATAGTGGGTTCAAACCCGGGCAAGCACCACTGAATTTTTATGTGCTTAATTTGTGATTATAATTCATCTCGTGCTTTACGGTGAAGGAAAACATCGTGAGGAAACCTGCATGTGTCTAATTTCACTGAAATCTGCCACATGTGTATTCCACCAACCCGCATTGGAGCAGTGTGGTGGAATAAGCTCCAATACCTTCTCCTCAAAAAGAGGAGAGGAGGCCTTTAGTCCAGCAGTGGGACATTCACAGGCTGTTACGGAAAAGTGCATTACTCCACCTCAATCGATGTATTTTAGGGCGAAGAGGATTACCCATAGCATACAATATATTAAGCAAATTGCACCAATTTCAGTGTAATAATGTTAATGTAATTTTACCTTGGATTCCGTCTCATTTAGGCATCAATGGTAATGAGGAGGCTGACCGTTTAGCAAAAGAAGCAATTTTATCAGGAAGGGTAATTAATAAACAACCAGATTATGCTGAAGTTTTAATTAAGTACAAAAAAGAGATTTATGGTAATTGGAAAGAGTATTTCGATGAAATATCTAAAAATAAGGGAATTTGGTATCGAACGATTCAAAGTGAGCCTTTTCACATAAGGTATGGTTTAATAGTTATAAAATAAAGAGGTTATATTATTATATTATTTCAGCTCATGTCTGAGATCAAAAAGCTTTAGTTTCTTTAGGAAAAAAATTGATTCTCCTAATTGTGATAGATGTGGACGTATTGATGATCTACATCACTTGTTGATGGAATGTGTCAAGGCACAGAATCAGAGGAAGTTACTCTTAAATAATTTAAAAGTATGTTTGTTCGATGTTGGATTAGTTCAAAGCATTCTATCAGATCCTTTATCAGAATCTGCTAGGATGCTCTTGGAATTTTATCTAATAGAAAGCAGTATTATTTAAATAAGTGATGTTACAAAATATAGAAGGGACAATGGGACTGACGTGCCTGTGTAGGACAAAAGTCCCTAAATTATATAAAGAAAAAAAAAGTTATTGTATATTCGAAGCACCCAAACTTCGCGCCAAAAGTAATATTCTTTCTCTATGACGGGCGATGACGCACTTTTCTTTTTTTAAATATATTTCGGCACAAGGAACTGATACATTCGGTCGAAGATTTTTAAGAATATAAATATTTCGTAGACCATGGAAACAGCTCTATAGATTTAGCTTAAATATTGTTTAGATAAGGTTTTGCTTATTAAGTTTATCTATAAAGGTCTCATTTGAAAAGGCCTACAATTTCACAAAAAAAAAATAGAACAAAGCGAGGCTCGGTCACCTTGGTACTGGTACTGATATTTAATCCTGGAAATGAAGTCAAATTCAAAACTTAAGTTTTTTATTCTTATTTCGTCTTTAACTAAACGTTAAATTAAATGATATGGATCAAACGAGTTACTTTCACCTCGTCTGTCATCACGAAATTAACATTTTATTTATCTGAGAAACTACAAATAAAAATTTTCATTTAAATCCAAATGAACCTGAAACTTGACATTCGAAGTTTAAATAACGAAAATAATCTTTTTATTAATATTTTAAAGTCTGTACAAAGTCCTCGTACTTGAATTTTCTGCATTTTAATATTGGATTTCAAAAAGATTTATGATATCAAACATTTGAACTTCTAAAGGCATAACTTAGCTTTACGAAAAATTTACCGTAATAAATAAAATTTAAAAGTCAAAGTAGAGTAGAATACATCTTTTATAGAGCTTGTGAACCGGACTTAAGTCCAATCAAGCTGACTCTTTAATGTGCTTTTTATTTTATATTAATTCTAACATTTAAAAAATAATAAAATAGTTAGGCGGACGGACAAATGCATCATCTGATGGTGAATGCTCACCACCGCCCACAGACATGGTACAGTAAAAAATTACTAACCACAACTAATGTGAAAGATATTGCCATTGCGCCACCAACCTTGGGAACTAAGATGTCATGTTCCTTGTGCCTGTAGATATACTGGCTTATTTACCCGCAATACAACAATACTAAGTATGACCTACTCAGATGGGTTTACACAAAGTCCTATATAATGTTTATTATATATTATTGCCGCTTATGGCAATATTTATTTTTTTATATTACTAGCAAAACCCGGCTTATGTTGTCCTGGCTGTTTTTAAATACCAATTGTCATACAATCGTTATAGAAATTGATTCATTGCAGCGCCATCTAGTTGCGAATTACAATAAAGTATATAATAGATACTAAAATGAGTGCTAACTTTCGTGGTCGAACTTTCATCGAACAAACGGTGTCGATTTATCTATTAATCTCAAAAAGATTGTAAGATCAATTTGACTGCCTCATTGGTCTTGTGGCTTGATATAAGGCCGCAGACCCAGAGGTGTACACTACCATGCCTCGGAAAGCACGTAAAGCCGTTGGTCTTGCGCCTGAACTCTTTCTGGTCGTGTCGGATTTCCGTCCCATCGGATTATGAGAGTTAGGGAATGATAGTGCACCTGCGTTTGCGCACACACTTGTGCACTATAATATCTCCTGCGTAGTTGGCTAATCTCTCTTGAGATTGGCCGCCGTGGCCGTAATCGGTCTGAAGGACATTATTATTATTATAAGATCAATAACATTGTTAAATTAAGAATGTTCAGATTGTACAAAGTGTCAAACAAACAAAGAATAAACTAAGAATTGTTCTATATTTTCTAAATATAGAACAATATCAAAATATTATATTAATTCTCATTTTCATGTTAAGTTTATGTAACATTAATTAATGCAAGTGAAATATTACAATTGTTCGAATAATCTTGAAACTTTTATAATATACTTTTTAAAATAAAGAGAAACATACATAAAATTTAACTTAGCTGCTTTGTGAATACATCAATTAAAAGCAAACATCTTGGCAACACAAAAGTTGCCAAGATGTTTGAGCAGTTCACGGTTGTTTTGCTTTAAGCTTGTTTTTTAACTCTAATACATATTTATTATTTTAGTCAGTTCCTTGCTTCCTATGTAATAATGGGAATATTGTTTAAAATCTATGCTAATGAAAAGATAAATGAAATTTTGTATAATACTTACACTACACACTAACAACCTGTTAAAACCAACAGACAGGCAACCTTACGACGGTGTTCCAAGGTCTGGAGTTACTATGATGTTGGATATATCATCACATATTCTACCGACAAACACCAATATTTAGTATCACTGTGTTCCGGTTTGAAGTGAGTGCGCCAGTGACACTACATGCGCAGGGGCCATAACATCTTGGTTTCCAAGATTGGTGTCGCATTTTTGATGGAAAGAATTGTTACATTTCTTACAGAGCCAATGTACCTGTCATTTTATGAAATCTGTATATTGCTAGAAACCTATGATATATGTGACATTTCTAACTTCACTTTTTTTGATCGATAAAATCAATCTATGACGAGTTTTTTTTTATATATTCATTGTATTGAATGAAAACAGCGTCATTTAGGAACAATAATCAAAATTGCATATAAATCGCAATTAACGACAACGATATATATTTGATAGGTAAAAAAAATCACACTAGGCACACAGTTCTAAGCTTTTGACTAGGATGTGGTTTAGATTTGATATTCGATTGACTATGAATATAAATTCGCTTCTTGGAAACTGTTCGCTAGGATCGCAGCATGTTACTTGCTTAGTACATAGCGATGTATGATATGTTCGGAGCGCTTTGTACGCAGGTTGCTTGCAATGCATACTTATTGGATTTTAAGTACATTGAAATTTTTTTGTAACATTAATTCATGGCGAAATACAAAATTGAAAGTTAAACGAAGTACACTTAATCAGTGAAAAAATATTACTAAAAATAATGGAAATATTACTTTGAAGTAAAGACGCTTTTATCAATGGATATTAATGATTAATATATCGTATGGAACTCGTCACAACAAATCGAATAAGCCCAAACTCAAGATTTACTATTTTTACATTGAATATTTGATTACATTTTATTCACTAAATCATTTCTATTGTACTAAATTATTGTATTGTCACTCGAAGGATACGTACTTGAAAAGCTTCAAATAAATTCAAAAATTATGCTTAAAATCGACTTTTTATATTTTTTTGTATGTTGTTGATATTTATATATCGGAGACGCTAACGTATAAATGTGAGACAGTCAAAATGGAGGATTTGTTTTATAGTAAATTCAATATCTCCTGTTGCATGTCACGTGTACTTTAAACATATATTTGTTTCTTCAATCAGTCGTTGCGGCGCTTTTGAAACACGAGGACTACGGGAAAAAAATTGACAATGCTTTTTCACATTACTATTTTTTTTATGTTTTAAATATAAATATTTAGTTATATTTAAAAATGATATGCTGCTAGTATAGCTAGTATTCTTGCCACCATTCCACGCGGTCACGATTTGTACAGTAATTATTGTTAATTTTTTTTTTGTATATATTTAAGGCCTTAAACAGAACTATTCCGTATTTTTTAGATTATTTAAAACAATATGACACAAAAAAATATATAATATTGAATATCGTCAATATTGACGAAATGTTGGATATTAAAGTGTAAATAAATATCGTATATCACTTAATAAAATTTGATGACTTCAGTGGTTAAGAGCCGAGATGGCCCAGTGGTGACGCGTGAATCTTAAGCGATGAACGTGGATTCAAACCCGGGCAAGCACCACTGAATTTTCATGTGCTTAATTTGTGATTATAATTCATCTCATGCTATACGGTGAAGGAAAACATCGTGAGGAAACCTGAATGTGTCTAATTTCACTGAAATTCTGTCACATGTGTATTCTACCAACCCGCATTGGACCAGCGTGGTTGAATAAGCTCCATACCTTCTCCTCAAAAAGGGAGAGGAGGCCTTAGCCTAGCTGTACTTTACTGACTTCCGCGGTGAGCTTTGAATTTATTCTGGTGAGTTATGAGTACTAGATCTTCTGATTTTTTCTTTTGAGTCAGAAAATTTCGTTTTAATTACATTAAAATTCATATTACCTTTTTTTCGCGTCCTATCAGGCACTATAGAATGCACTTATGTTTGCGACCAAGTGTATGTACTGTGCCAAGTGTGTGTATGTACATTATAATATTTTCTGCTAGTCTCTGTTCAGAATGGTGGTGAAGGATTGGTCAAGGGGTCATCATCATTATCAACTGATGACTTGCAGCAGACTTATTGAAAAAACAATTATACCCCAAATAAATGAAGCAATTCATTGACCGATTTGAATACGAATAAATGAATAATGAAATACTAGACGTACTAGCGTTATGAATACCGTTCTGTTATTAAACACGCGATGAGATAGAGGTTACAATTTCATGCTAAACAACATGTGTTCCGCGATTTTTTTCGAGTAATAATTATATAATTTCATTCATATCTCGTTAGTCTAGTGGCTAGATGTAAGGTCGCAGACCCGGATATCCTGGATTCAAATCCCAGGTCGGGCCAATAAGTTATTGGATTTTTTTGTCGAAATTTCACAGTAGCAGCCCGGAGTCTGGAAGTTGGACTACCACGTAAAGCCGTTGGTCCTGCGCCTAAATTCTTTCCAGTCGTGTCGAATAGCCATTCCGTCGGATTATGAGAGTTAGGGAATATCCTGCGCAGTTGGCTGATCTCTCGTGAGATTAGCCGCCGTGAGCGAAATCAGTCCGGAAGGACATCAATATTGTTATTATTATTATTATAATCATAAAACCGGAGTATAATGTAATGTAATGTAACATCAATTCAAAGTATTATATAATTTAATAAAATTGGACTAGTAGTTTCCAACTATTAAATTTCAAAATCAAAAATGCTATATGTAGAGACTGGTTCGTGATGAAAACGCTTACTGGAGCTGACAGGGGATAATTTGAACAGTAAAATTCCCCGAGAAAAACTACACCTGTGACAATAGGAAGGCTCGGACGAGCCTTCCTATTCTATAAATAAAAAAATACATAATAAATAAGTGGTCACCAACGCCCGTAGACATTGGCATTGTAAGAAATGTTAACCATCGCTTACATCACCAATGCGCCACCAACCTTGGGAACTAAGATGTTATGTGCCTGGATACATCAGTATTTATAGTTTTTGTTTTCTTTTTTATTAATAGAAAGAAATAGTAAAAATCGTTTATTTTCTGATCTTAAGTCGAGAGCCTCTATGTTATTGAAAACGTGTGATAGGAGTCCTCGCTCTTCAACATAAAAAATCTGTTGATTTGACTACAAACTATACTTAAATAGGGAACACAAAAAGAAGTAAAAAAATAATGCGTTTTACTATTAATTTAAAATAGGCTAGCTAATAAGTAATATGGAAAATGGGCCATCTGATAGTATGTGTCCCTCAACGTCTACAGACATTGGAGCTAAGAAATATTAACCATCCTCAGGGATATCAATGCGTCATCAATTTTAAGGTTTTCGTCTCCCTTGTGTTTCTTGTTACAATGGATCGCTTACCCTTCAAAGCGGAAGACAAGGTCACCAACCGTAATATTACTATAGATAAAATTCAAAGACAATAATATTTTCAAATACCGCCAACCCATCGTATTTTCTTATATTTTATTCTAATTTTTTTTTCAGCACAAATACAAATATTCACTGTCATATCAATATATTTTATGATTTATTTTATGCAAATATGAAAACATATAACGCAAACTCATTTATATAGCTAATACGTTCTGACAAACAAAATCATTTAACAAAATTAATTTAAATTTAAAGTTACAATCGATTCGGAATGTATATTCCAAGAAGCATCGGCGAGCTAATAAATCGGTTATTTCTCCCAGAACCTTAATTTCTTTATTATGTTGATTAAATAGAAGAAGCCTGTGATTGTCCCACAGCTGGGTTAGGACGCCCTCTACATTTGAGGAGAAGGTTTGAAGTTTCTGAAGCCGAGATACCCTAGTGGTTAGAACGCGTGAATCTTAACCGATGATCGTGGGTTCAAACCCGGGCAAGCATCACTGTATTTTCGTTTCCTTAATTTGTGTTTATAATTCATCTCGTGCTTGACGGTGAAGGAAAACATTGTGAGGAAACCTGCGTGTGTCTAATTTCATTGAAATTCTGCTACATGTGTATTCTACAAACCCGCATTGGAGCAGCGTGGTGGAATAAGCTCCAAAACCTTCTCCTCAAAAGGGAGAGGAGGCCTTAGCCCAGCAGTAGGACATTAACAGGCTGTTACTAAGTTTGAAGTTTATTTCACTAATGTTCCAGTAATGGATACACATATGACAGAATTTTAGTGAAATTAGACACACGAAGCGTTCTTCAAAATGTTTTCCTTCGTCTTCGAGCACGGTATGGATTTAAAACACAAATTATTGACATAGAAAATCAGGGGTACTTGTCTAAGTTTGAACCCGCGATTATCAGTTAAGATACATCGTTCTAACCACTTGGCCATCTTGGCTCTTCAATTTATTAAACTTAATGTAAGTGAATTATAATTTATATATAAACAAATTCTAACTCAAAGCTATTCTTTCAGGAAAAACTCGCCTTATTAATGAAATTTCTTAACATCAGATTTATTTATAAGCTGCCAAAGCTAATATTAATATTTTAAATCACAAATTAACTTGAATGTGTGATGTTTACATTTAATACTGAAGTTGAGTTTAGTGTGAATTCAATGAATATACATTAATATTTTCATTATAAACAAATACTGTTACGAGTGACAATAATTTAAATTCATACATTGCCTATTTACTTTTAATTTGATCAATTATGTTGATAATAACACAATTGAAATTTAAATGACATTTATATAAATTCAGTTCATCGCTGACGTTTCATTTATTCGAATTTGTTCATATCGGTTTGTACATGTTAAAATATTACATTTGTTTTGTGTAAATGCTTTACTCAGATAACAAAATAAAAATGGTTGTTTGATTCAGGATAATACGTCAAGAGAAGTATTTTCCTAAGCAGTTTCCCTGTATCGATTCTTTAAGCTTGACATTTTACTAGGTGCAAGTCCGCTTGGCTAGATACAACCCACTCATCAGATATTCTACCGTTAAACAGCAATACTTAGCATTGTTGCCTTCCGATTTGAAGGATGAGTGAGCCAGTGTAACTACAGGCACAAGGGACATAACATCTTCATTCCCAAGGTTGGTGACGCATTGGCGATGTAGGGAATGGTTAATATTTCTTACATCGCCAATGTCCATGGACGGTGGTGACCTCTTAACATCAGGTAACCCATTTGCCCATCGACCAATACACTGTCTTGTTAGCATCTGACATGCTGATTGAAGTAATCTAAATCGAATTGGACAAACCTATGTCGGAAAAGATTTCAAACAAAGGTAGTTAAGTTAGGTAGTAAAGATTGGATTTAATTTCCAACCATGGCATATTGTATATTATGTTTAATATTATTAATTTAAATAATTTCTAGTAGGTTCGGTTGGGATCGGTCTTTAGTCTCCGTACCATCATCAAACCGTTGAGAATGGCCATTTTATTTTTATTATTATTACTATTTCTTTCTATACTAACTATACTTACACGTGCGAAAAATAATTGCCTCGTTGGCCTTGTGGTATAAGGCTACGGGTCCTGGGTTCAAACCAGATCGGGCCAGTGAAAAGTTTATAGATCTTTCTTTCGAAAATTTCCTATCGTTCCGCGGAAAGCACGTAAGGTAGTTGGTGTTGCGCCTGAACTTTCGCGGCCGTGTCGGTTTTCCATCCCATCGGATTATTAGAGTGAGAGAATAGAGAGGTGGAATGTTTGCTCATACATTTCCACTATAATATTATGTCCTGCGCAGTTAGCTAATCTCTCTTGAGATTGGCCGCCGTAGCGAGGACATTGCGTGCGAAAAGTTTAATTAGTTAAATATAACGCTTATAAAGATACAGTTCTGTGACGTATACACGTGGGATTAACGCATGTCTAAAATACTTATTACGCAATATTTTATAATAAAAAAATTAACTAAATATTATAATGTCTTAATTATTAATATAAAATGTGTCCGACATGAAAAGTCAGGCAAATACAAAATGTCGATATTGATATTTATTATTTAAGAAAATTAATAAATAAATACCTAAGAACATTAATATATTTCTTATTATCATAATATATATAGCGCAATACAAGGGAGAAAAAAGTGCCAGTGGACCCCTCTCCACGTGACGTCATAAGACTGTCCTGCCGTGTTTGAGGTTACCCAGTAATACAAACATAATTCAATTAATTTTATATCAGTGGGCTTACTTTATCATTAAAACGTACGATGCAATATTGGAACTTTATATTTATATTTTAATTTGTGGTTTTGTTACGGATTAGTTGCATAAATATATTACGTGGATAAATTTAATAATTATACTAACACTTTTGACTACAAAATGGGATAGATAGTCCATTTCTATACATACCATTTTATTTCCCATATGTATAAATATATTTATATAAAGTATTAGTTAAACACCAAATAAATATATTCCCTTTCTGAATATTTCAAGCTAACAAAAAAACATCTTATTCGTACATAAATATACTTTGGTCGTATTTTATTCGTGTAGTGGCTAAATGGAATGTGGATCATCTTACGTGTGTTCAGTTTTTGACATCTAATGTAAGATAATACTTAAGAGGAAGAGTTCGTTGTTCAGATCATGTATAACAACTTGAAAAAAAAACTTTGATCTCGTGAAATTCGATGATCTAATAAGAAAGTTATATTCGAAAAGATCAACTAGAAGTATAACTAGAAGGTATTATATATTGTGTTATATATTATATATATATATATATATATATATATATATATATATATATATATATACATATTATGCTAAAATGCGTGAGTCGTAACCGAAGACTACGGGTTCAAATCCTATAAAGCCCCGTGAGTTTTTCGTGTGCTTAATTTTTAGGAAAATACCACGCGGGATGCGTATGTCAGGTGAAATTCCAAAAAAATGTGTATTCACCAGCCCGCATTGATGCAGCGTTGTGAAATAAGGAGCTTATTTCACAACGCTGCATCTGCAACCCTTCTTTCCCAAGAGAAGAGGAGACTTTTGAGTAGTCAGATATTACATTAATTTACATTTACTTTAATAGTCAGTTCGACTTGTTTTTAATTTGCTTTCAGTTTGTAATTTAGAATAGCATATGGGCCACCAGATGGTAAATGGTCACCAACGCCCATAGATATTGGCATTGTAAGAATTTTAACCATCGTTTACATAGCCAATGCGCCACCAACCTTAGGAACTAAGATGTTATGTATTGTGCTTATATTTACACTAGCTCACTCATTGTGGTATCACAAAATTGTAGGTACAATTTTTTGATACCATACCGTAACAGCCTGTGAATGTCCCACTGCTGGGCTAAAGGCCTCCTCTCCTCTTTTTGAGGAGAAGGTTTGGAGGTTATTCCACCACGCTGCTCCAATGCGGGTTGGTGGAATACACATGTGGCAGAATTTCAGTGAAATTAGACACATGTAGGTTTCCTCACGATGTTTTCCTCACGATGTTTTCCTTCACCATACAGCACGAGATGAATTATAATCACAAATTAAGCACATGAAAATTCAGTGGTGCTTGCCCGGGCTTGAACCCACGATCATCGATTAAGATTTACGCGTTTTTACCACTGGGCCATCTCGGCTCTTAACCGCGGAAGTCATCAAATTTTATTAAGGCCATCTCAGCCGATGAAAAGGTCACGCTACTCCAATGTGACTTGATACACATGGTGCAAATTTTTATCCGACACTTTATAAATAATAATTCTTCTTCACGATATTTTCCTTCACCGCCAAGCACGATATGAGCTTACACACATATTAAGTACATGAAAATTCAGTGTTGCTTGTCCGGGTCCAATCCGCAATCTTCGATTAAAAATCACGTATTAATCACTGTGCCTTTTGGGATGTTATATCCGTAACTTATGCTTTGTGTGATGAAAGCAATATCATGAATTCTGTCCGTGCATTAAACAGGTCACCGCATCATGAGAAATTGAGAGCATGTTATAACTTAATAGCAACTTAATCGCAACTTCCTTCAACTAAATACTAAGATTAGAATATCACGAACAATAAGACTATACTTCATCTTATTCCTCGTTTCAAATGGATATCAAGATATAAGCTTAGTTTAATGTTGAAGCGTAGTCTTGGATATATAAGAAAGTTGCGAACCGAGCGCTTTCCAAGCAAACGTTACCAAAATCGTGAACAAATTTGACAGAAAAACTAAACTTAACTTTAATTTGAATATGTTGTTCAATATAGATTTTTATTATATTAAGTCTCGTATTGATTTATGAACATGGTTTACAGCGTGGAAATGCATTATGGGCAGCTTTGCGTCGGGTGAGAATCGGGAGGGACTATTTTAAATTTGAGTTAAAAAAAAATGACACGGTTAAATGGGCTTGCTACCGGTACAACTGTTTAAATATGTATACTATATACATAAAAACGATTCGCGTTTAGAACTGTTGATATTTTTAAAAATATCAGTTTTTCGATTTATAGATATTTTCTAAATATCAAGATAGGTGTTTGATATGTCAAAAAAAAATATCGATATCGGCTTTATTAAAGAAAAACTAATGGTAAGTCAGCTACAAAATTATTTACCCATTTTTTAATAATGAAAATTTATATTTACAACGATATCGGGTATACAGTATACACCAATATCAGCGGATATCTGAATATACTGTGTTCTCCAATACATAGATACCATTATATAGATATTGTATCTATATACGATTTATATCGCCCATGCTTACGTTGTGTCTTTAATTTGCAATTTTGCTGATGTTTTAGCCATGGATATAATATAATTATATTATATAATTATATGAAGATGGTCACGTAAGTCATGCCAATGATATTGTTGTTCTAGTAACTGGTGGTAGGGCTTTGTGCAAGCTCGCCTGGGTACCTACTCATTAGATGTTCTACCGCAAAATAGCAGTACTTGGTATTGTCGTGTTCCGGTTTGAATTTAATAATACGTGCTGCTTTTTAACCAATGAAATATAAATATTTGACAACGATCTAAGTATTATATGGCGTTAAATAAATAAAATTAATAAAAAAAAACAAACGACTTATCCTTACTAAGAAGGCATCTTGCGGGCCGGCAAAGCGGGGGCGGTTAGTGCAGAACATTATTTCCGACTGTACTGGATGTTGTCGCGTTTGGACTCTACTACTACTTACCATCAGGTGGAGTGGAGTCATTTGCTTTACCGGTTTATATAAAAAACCAAAGCCCTTTTCGTCTTATACGGAAAAAGTTTCGAAGACTATTCAAAATCAACATTTTCAAATAAATTGGATATGAATTTCAAAAATTCCTGCTTATGCAAGTTTCTACCAAATATTCAACTTCAATTACTCGCCTTTATATACTTTTTTATAGTTCATACGAAGGCAATCCTACGTAGTCATAAATAAGGTCAGGTCAGGCGTTTCGAAGCACAGCATTATAACACAAACAACTTCGCACTCGAGTTCTCAAAAATATGGCCATTTTGAAGATGTCAGAAATAATCATGCTGAATCAGAGCTTTACTGGCGTGCGCCGCGAAGAACAATAGCGTTATATATATTAGGATATTAACGCTTCATACAGACCCTTATTATACCCGTGTGAAGTCAGAAGGTAGCAAGTATAGAATATATTATATTAACGTCTGAATATTATTTCAATTCGGCATTTAATTCAGATCAACCGGCCGTTAAGTCATTTTCATTAGTCTGTGCTGTGAACATACACATGTCCTGAATATGTTAACCCCGGGTAAACGATTCCAATTTCAAATGCATTCGGTTCACCCGTAACATCATTGCTGAACATACAAAAGGAAAGTGACATTTATTGATTTACACTAATATTAATCTATAAAACTCGAAACTAAAATATATAAAGCTTTGGCGCAGTCAATATTGGAATACTGTATTCCTGTATGGGGAGGAGCTGCTAAATCTAAGTTCATTGAAGTTGAGAGAGCGCAAAGGCTTTTGCTAAAAGTTATCCACTTCAAGCCATATCGCTTCTCAACGGACACGCTATATTCAATGAGCCAGATACTGACTGTCAGACAAATGTATATCCAACGTATCATTCTTAAAGCTCATAAATCATTAAAATTCATTAAATCCAGTTCATTAAACAGAAGAATAAAACATAAAATTGCTGAAACGTATGGTGCTAAGACTACTTTTGCTAGCAACCAATATATAACACGTTCTGCCTACCTTTATAATAAAATTAATAAAATTCTAAACATATATCTCGAACAATATTTTAACGTCAAACAGAAATTATTTGAATGGTTAAAAACAAAAACATACGATGACACCGAATTAATTCTGTTTCATAAAACATAATCTAATCTACTGTAATCTACACATACACCCACCTACTCATACACACTCACATACACACATACACACACACACACACACACACACACACACAAACACACAAGTAAAATTCATTTTGATATAATGTTAGTTTACCTACTGATTGTGAGTTTTAGTATATAGTAAGATATTGTTTATTCTTTTTAAGAACATGGACAGAATTGTATGTTATGGAAGAGCGGGTCCTTTTGTCACGAGTATTATATTATACTCACTAGAGGGTCCCAACCTTTATATGCTATGTACAACTTGATAAAGAATAAACTATTTTTTCATTTTCATTTTCATTATATATTTTCATTAACTAACTAAATAAGGTTTATTTTATTAAAATGTTTTTAAAACCCGCATTAGAGCAGCGTGGTGGAATACGCTCCAAAACCTTCTTCTCAAAAGGGAGAAAAGGCCTTAGCCCAGCAATGGGACGTTTACAGGCTGTTTCTGTTACTTATGTTTTTGACAAGTTCAAAAAAAGAAGGAGGTCCTCAATTCGTTTATATATATTATTTTTTATGTATTTTCATTGTTCGGTTGTAAAACTTTTTTGATTATTTCTGCGTTTGTTTTAGTTTAGCTTCAAATCGGTCAATCCATCAATGCCGTGATGGTCAGTAGAATTGAGTTTTGAATTCCTAACCGATGATTTTGAGTTCAAACCTGAGCAACAACTACTAATTTTTACATGTTTAATTGCCTATTTATAATTGATTTTGTACTCGTCGGTGATAGAAAATATCGTAAGAATTCCTGCATGAGGCGAATATTCAGTGTATCCACCAACCTGCATAGCAGCAGCGTGGAGTAAGTTTCAATCCGTCTCCTAAATAAAGGAATGTTCTTGGCCCAGCAGTGCAACATTTACAGGCTACTTTTTTATACTTTACAATTAATCAATTTCATTATTATAGAACATTGTTAAATTTTTATGTTATTCATACATTCACGTGATTTTATTAAATTGATTTTTACATTATCGGAAAAAATATTAGGAAGAAACCAGCAGGTTGGTGGTGTGACCATAATTTCAATCGACAGCAAACTGTTTTTTTTATGAACTTTTTCTTCAACTCACAAAATTAATTGCCACTCTATGCTTTCCCGCATTTGAACCCACGATTTGAGGGTAAGATTTACCTCGTGTTTATAGCCACTGGGCTGTTTCGGGATCAACCTCATTTAGTGAGTGTATTTATAACTTATTCTTCCTACTAATATTATAAAGGCGAAAATTTGTGAGGCTGGATGATGTTTGTTATACTTTCACGTATAAACTACGGAATGGATTTGGACTCAATTTTGAATAGAGATAGCTTTTACCTTGATTTACACTAAGACTTCATGACACCTGCCCGTCGTAGCTGTGGGCGGCGTATCATAATAAGTGTTGAGTTTTTAATACAACTTTTTGTCCTCCCCTGACGTAATATCGTTACTGGTAACCAATCGATGCAAGCATGTCTCGGTAGGTACACCACCCACTCATATATTCAATCGCCAGACTTTGTTGTGTTGACCAGACAAAATACTTTGTTGTGGTGATGAGAACTAACCATTCGGTTGCCTTGCCCCATCGACTACCAATTTTATTTACAGAAAATTGGAAAATTGAGCTTGCTTTCGAACTTCCATTATAAAAATCATATATTTTTCTCGAAATTTCAAGTTAATAAAAGGCACTTTGATATATAATTTTGAACATCGCAATTCCTTATACATCTGAATACAAATTGTTTCAAAATTTAGAAATACGCATCTACATTATATTAAACGAAAAACTTTGCCATTTTGCCAAGCTAATGGTAGCTCAAAGGGATTTTATTTACACGTCATTTATTTATTTACATATATAAAAATTACACAATTAGATGTGAATTAAACACACTTATATCAAAGAAAAACACGAAATGCTGAAGTTATTTTTCAATCATGTTGAGGTTATTAAAATTTAAATACTTATATACAAAAATATGATCAAATGTTAGCAAAAAGGTTTGTTTATTATTCAAATTCAATGAGCGTAAAGGATAAAATGACTTTTAATTTGGAATATTTTTGTTGTTGTAGTTTTGAAATTAGTTGAATGAAATGTATTTGAGAGATTTTCAAAATTACTTTTCAATCATTCAACTACTTTATTCATAATATAATAGGTAAATAGGTAATAGGTAATATCCCGGGTCATTATTCACACAAGGCCCTCTCAAACTAAGCAGAGCTCGTACTATGAAAACCAGACAACTATTATACTACATATACTACTTTTCTTTTGTAAATACATATGTAAACTCTGAACAAATAGACATGTTTATACATACTAATGTCTGTCCTGGGTGGGAATCGAACCAACGACCTGCGACCTGCGCGAAAGGCAAGTATCTACCAACCACGCCAACTGGCTCGTCAAACAATAAAATCATTACACTGTCTTATTGATGGTCCAACTTTAGAATTGCTGCTCAATAAACGTAAAACGTTTTGAGTTTTTTTCTCAGTTAGCTAGAATAGGTAGTAAAAGTAAATAAACAAAGTAAATATACAAGTAAATAAATCAATAAAATTATTGCTTATACACTTACAACGTTTTAGTAATAATTGTAAATTGTTTATCAAAACATATTTCAAATAGTGATCTCTTGAAAGACTTGATTTGATCTAGAGAAAGTAATATTTCATAGCCATAATATTTTTATTAGTATTATATTACCGTTATTTTTAATTAGATATCAAATCTTTACTAATATTATAAATGCGAAAGTAACGCTGTCTGTCCATTACGCTTTCACGGCTACATCACTTAACAGATTTATATTAAACCTTTTCATGTCTTAAAGCCGAGACCATCAAGCAAATACAACATGCAAGCGAAGCGGGCGGAACCATGTTAGAAAAATCAATATATTCTTATAATCCTTAATAATATTATAAATGCTAAAGTGAGTTTTTCAAAACGACTGACGACGTCGATTTAAAATTATCACTTAAAAGGCAATTAATCTCTAGAAAGGTTCAGAGGCAATAGTGCCAGTGTGTTAGATACAATCGAACCGAACCGAAACAGCCTATGAATGTCCCACTGCTGGGCTAAAGGCCTCCTCTCCTCATTTTGAGGAGAAGGTTTGGAGCTTATTCCACCACGCTGCTCCAATGCGGGTTGGTGGAATACACATGTGGCAGAATTTCAGTGAAATTAGACACATGCAGGTTTCCTCACGATGTTTTCCTTCACCGTAAAGCACGAGATGAATTATAATCACAAATTAAGCACATGAAAATTCAGTGGTGCCTGCCCCGGTTTGAACCCACGATCATCGGTTAAAATTCACGCGTTCTTACCACTGGGCCATCTCGGCTTTTTAGATACAATGCCACAGGAAAATCTTTTAAATTGCGTGTTTTTGCTATAAATTTGTAATGTGTATTTTGTTTTAATTTTATATACTATAAAAATGTCTGTACATAGTCTAACTAATAATTTATGTCTATCGATTTTATATTAATATGTAGGTTTAAGTAAATATTATTAAATTAATCATTATTAACATTCGAAAAAAAAGAAGAAAAAAGTCTAAACAAGTAAACAAGAATTAATTTAACCGCTTCAAACGACTATTGACATGAATTTCATGTTTTTATACATATATTATAATAGGAAGAAAAACAGTAAACGCACATACGTCATTTCAATTAATGAAGTTGATACTTTAGTATATAAGTAACGCAATTCTGCGTGGGAGGGTTTATTTTTTCTCTGATATTTATTATTTTTCTCCAGTTTTTCTTTTGGTTTCGATTTTAAGTCGGGCTGCTAATATTATAAACATTTTATATAACAACCCGGCAAACGTTGTTCCACCATATAAATTATATCTACTGAATATTTTGTTTTTTTTTTTTATATACATATATGCAAAAAGCACCAACCTGTGAATTTTTTCATGCGTTTATTTATTTTTGTTTTCTTAGGTTATGTCTACGGATTTTGTGTGAGTGGTGGTTCATTATACATTCGTCCCACATTATGAGAAAGAACTTTTAAAAAAGGTGGTCCGTTATTTGTTTTCTTTATAATATTGGTAAATGGTCAGCCCCACCCATATACATTGGCACT